>NW_027212752.1:1762500-1767500 GCF_042242935.1 Bactrocera oleae | reverse complement strand
TTATGAGTAAATATTAGAATAGCTCACAAATAAAACTAAAATATTGTTTAATATTTATTTCTACAATATGTTAGTATAGAATAATAGATTTTTATTTTTTTGTATAATTCAATTAATTTCTATTTAAACTAACTGTAGGAAACCAGGAATAAAAAATGCTCATAATATACAATATGTTAGTACAGAATATAGAGTTTTGTATAAAACAAAATCTATTTCTATTTAAACTAACTGTAGAAAACCAGGAATAAAAAACGCTCATATTATACAATATGTTAGTACAGAATATAGAGTTTTGTATAAAACAAAATCTATTTCTATTTAAAATAACTGTATAAAAACCAGGAATAAAAAATTTTTATTTCTACAATATGTTAGCCACATAGAATATATAGAGTTTTGTATAAAACAAAATCTATTTCTATTTAAACTAACTGTAGGAAACCAGGAATAAAAAACGCTCATAATATACAATATGTTAGTACAGAATATAGAGTTTTGTATAAAACAAAATCTATTTCTATTTAAACTAACTGTATAAAAACCAGGAATAAAAAACGCTCATAATATACAATATGTTAGTACAGAATATAGAGTTTTGTATAAAACAAAATCTGTTTCTATTTAAACTAACTGTATAGAAACCAGGAATAAAAAACGCTCATAATATACAATATGTTAGTACAGAATATAGAGTTTTGTATAAAACAAAATCTATTTCTATTTAAACTAACTGTATAAAAACCAGGAATAAAAAACGCTCATATATACAGAATGTTAGTACAGAATATAGAGTTTTGTATAAAACAAAATCTGTTTCTATTTAAACTAACTGTATAGAAACCAGGAATAAAAAACGCTCATAATATACAATATGTTAGTACAGAATATAGAGTTTTGTATAAAACAAAATCTATTTCTATTTAAACTAACTGTATAAAAACCAGGAATAAAAAGGCACACAAAATCAACTTTCATTTTCATATTTACTTAAAAATACATATAAAGTAAAAAATATTTCCATATAAATACTAAGTAAATAAAGTCATACAAGTATGAAAATTTTCATACAAGTACTAAATACATAAATCATATAAGTATAGTAATATTCATACATATAAGTATTTAAAAACAACTTCTTACTAATAAACTAATATAAGGAATTCAAATATATAAAAGTATAATACATTTCCTAGCAGTAAAAAATTTTCATATAAGTACTAAATGTATAAAGTCTATGAAGTAATAAATTTTCATATAAGTACTATTTCAGTATATGTCAATTTGAGCAGATTTGGGCAAATTTGTTATAAATGTTCTCTGCCATGTTGACGTTACCAACCCGAAAATATATGGAAAAATTCTTTTAACCTATTTAAAATTTAAAAACTCATATATACGTGGGTAATTTATATCATTTTCAAATATCGTCATGGTCATAACACAACTAATAACATCAAAAGTATTTTTACAATCGATTTTTTTTTTTAAATTTTTAACTTGTATGACTTCATATTTAATACTTATATGAAAATTTATTACTTCATAGACTTTATACATTTAATACTTATATGAAAATTTATTACTTCATAGACTTTATACATTTAATACTTATATGAAAATTCATTACTTCATAGACTTTATATTTTTTATACTTATATAAAAATTTATTACTTCATAGACTTTATATTTTACTTCGTAGACTTTATACATTTAATACTTATATGAAAATTTATTACTTCATAGACTTTATACATTTAATACTTATATGAAAATTTATTACTTCATAGACTTTATACATTTAGTACTTATATGAAAATTTATTACTTCATAGATTTTATACATTTAATACTTATATGATAATTCATTACTTCATAGACTTTATATTTTTTATACTTATATGAAAATTTATTACTTCATAGACTTTATACAATTAATACTTATATGAAAATTTATTACTTCATAGACTTTTTACTTTAATACTTATATGAAAATTTATTACTTCATAGACTTTATACAATTAATACTTATATGAAAATTTATTACTTCATAGACTTTATACAATTAATACTTATATGAAAATTTATTACTTCATAGACTTTATACATTTAATACTTATATGAAAATTTATTACTTCATAGACTTTATACATTTACTACTTATATGAAAATTTATTACTTCATAGACTTTTTACTTTAATACTTATATAAAAATTTATTACTTCATAGACTTTATACAACTAATACTAATATGAAAATTTATTACTTCATAGAAGTTGTACTTTAATACTTATATGAAAATTTATTACTTCATAGTCTTTTTACTTTAATACTTATATGAAAATTTATTACTTCATAGACTTTATACAATTAATACTAATATGAAAATGTATTACTTCATAGACTTTATACTTTAATACTTATATGAAAATTTATTACTTCATAGACTTTATACATTTAATACTTATATGAAAATTTATTACTTCATAGACTTTATACATTTAATATTTATATGAAAATTTATTACTTCATAGACTTTATACATTTAGTACTTATATGAAAATTTATTACTTCATAGACTTTATACATTTAATATTTATATGAAAATTTATTCCTTCATAGACTTTATATTTTACTTCATAGACTTTATACATTTAATACTTATATGAAAATTTATTACTTCATAGACTTTATACAATTAATACTAATATGAAAATTTATTACTTCATAGACTTTATACATTTAATACTTATATCAAAATTCATTACTTCATAGACTTTATATTTTTTATACTTATATAAAAATTTATTACTTCATAGACTTTATATTTTACTTCACAGACTTTATACATTTAATACTTATATGAAAATTTATTACTTCATAGACTTTATACTTTAATACTTATATGAAAATTTATTACTTCATAGACTTTATACATTTACTACTTATATGAAAATTTATTACTTCATAGACTTTTTACTTTAATACTTATATAAAAATTTATTACTTCATAGACTTTATACAACTAATACTAATATGAAAATTTATTACTTCATAGAAGTTGTACTTTAATACTTATATGAAAATTTATTACTTCATAGACTTTTTACTTTAATACTTATATGAAAATTTATTACTTCATAGACTTTATACAATTAATACTAATATGAAAATGTATTACTTCATAGACTTTATACTTTAATACTTATATGAAAATTTATTACTTCATAGACTTTATACATTTAATACTTATATGAAAATTTATTACTTCATAGACTTTATACATTTAATATTTATATGAAAATTTATTACTTCATAGACTTTATACATTTAGTACTTATATGAAAATTTATTACTTCATAGACTTTATACATTTAATACTTATATGAAAATTTATTCCTTCATAGACTTTATATTTTACTTCATAGACTTTATACATTTAATACTTATATGAAAATTTATTACTTCATAGACTTTATACAATTAATACTAATATGAAAATTTATTACTTCATAGACTTTATACATTTAATACTTATATCAAAATTCATTACTTCATAGACTTTATATTTTTTATACTTATATAAAAATTTATTACTTCATAGACTTTATATTTTACTTCACAGACTTTATACATTTAATACTTATATGAAAATTTATTACTTCATAGACTTTATACTTTAATACTTATATGAAAATTTATTACTTCATAGACTTTTTACTTTAATACTTATATGAAAATTTATTACTTCATAGAATTTATACATTAAATACTTATATGAAAATTTATTCCTTCATAGACTTTATACATTTAATACTTATCTCAAAATTTATTACTTCATAGACTTTATACATTTAATACTTATATGAAAATTTATTACTTCATAGACTTTATACATTTAATATTTATATGAAAATTTATTACTTCATAGACTTTATACATTTAATACTTATATGAAAATTTATTACTTCATAGACTTTATACATTTAATACTTATATGAAAATTTATTCCTTCATAGACTTTATATTTTACTTCATAGACTTTATACATTTAATACTTATATGAAAATTCATTACTTCATAGACTTTATATTTTTTATACTTATATGAAAATTTATTCCTTCATAGACTTTATATTTTACTTCATAGACTTTATACATTTAATACTTATATGAAAATTTATTACTTCATAGACTTTATACAATTAATACTAATATGAAAATTTATTACTTCATAGACTTTATACATTTAATACTTATATGAAAATTCATTACTTAATAGACTTTATATTTTTTATACTTATATAAAAATTTATTACTTCATAGACTTTATACATTTACTACTTATATGAAAATTAATTACTTCATAGACTTTATACAATTAATACTTATATAAAAATTTATTACTTCATAGACTTTATACATTTAATACTTATATGAAAATTCACTACTTCTTAATTTTCATTTAATATTGCAAGCAAAGTATTTTGGTTAACATTTTTATTTTCATGTTATTAAAACACTTGATATACTATTATACCATATTGTATAATATGATTTTAATTCAATTACTTTATTACTTTGGTATATTAAATGATAGTCGTTTGATAACAATCCCAACACTTACCTTATTTTCAATAAATATTGAAAACAAAGTTTTATGCGTTCAAATTTTTATTTTCATGTTATGATTCTCTCAAACACTCATTAATATACCATATTGTATAATATGCTTTTAATTCAATTACTTTATTACTTTGGTATATTAAATGATAGTCGTTTGATAACAATCCCAACACTTACCTTATTTTCAATAAATATTGAAAACAAAGTTTTATGCGTTCAAATTTTTATTTTCATGTTATGATTCTCTCAAACACTCATTAATATACCATATTGTATAATATGCTTTTATTTCAATTACTTTATTACTTTTGGTATATTAAATGATAGTCGTTTGATAACAATCCCAACACTTACCTTATTTTCAATTAATATTGAA
>NW_027212752.1:1737500-1760000 GCF_042242935.1 Bactrocera oleae | reverse complement strand
TCCAACTAATCCCCATTCCTTCAAGGTGCCTAATGTCCGAGTACATCGGGCAGAGCGCAATAACATGCGCCCAATCTTCAACACGCGCCCCACACATACACTCTGGCGTGTCAGAAAGGTGCCTCTGATGCAGAAATGCGTTCAGAGGACCAGTCCAGTAAGCAGAAAACCCAGGCTCAGACAGAATCGGAAGTCTGGGTTTTCTTCTACAAACCTAACGTCCCGGATGTACCCATAGGTCACCCTACCGTTAGGGCTATTGTCCCAACGGTCTTGCCACCTTATCTTAACCCTGTCCTCTAGAAGTCTCTTGCTTCCTAGATATCCTTCCCTCTCTACGTCAAGGTCGGAAATCATGTTATTCTGCAGCAAGGACACACTCAAGCCTCTTCTTAACCTGAAGGCAACAGCACGCTGTATGACAATCAGGTCAAGAGGGGGTGCACCTAACAAAACTTGCATCGCATCCGTTGAAACGGTGCGACACACTGGCAAACAGGCTAGCATCATACAGCGCTGCACGGAGAGTAGTTTTAGGCGACCGAAGACCGTCGTGGCTAATTCCCACCATACTGCAGCTCCATAAGTGGCACAGGCCACAAATAAGCCACGATATATGGTGCGAACCGTACGACGTCCGAGGCCCCAATCACTCCGTAAAACGCGCCTGACCTTGCCGACAGTCGCCAGCAGTCTTTCTTTCACGCTAACCAAGTGTGGTGTGAAACACATCCTTTCCCTCATGGTCAACCCCAAGTATTTGACGAGCGTCATGTACTTGATGCTGACCCCATTTACACGGACAATCGGTGGACGAGCCGGCGACAATCTGCCCTTAAGCAGCATTGTAACCGTTTTGTCCATTGATATGTCCACACCAACACCTACACCCCAGCTGTGGACAATTTCTAAGAATCGTCCTCCCGCTCGCTCTATTTCGGACCTTGAGTGACCTTCAACTAAAAGAAGAAGGTCGTCCGCCTACGCACAACACTTGCATACTGGTTCAAGTTGTCCAAGCAGAGAGTCCATCATAAGGTTCCAAATATATGGACCACAGATGGATCCCTGCGGGCAGCCCCGAGCCACCCCAATCTCAACACTCCCATTCATTCCTACGATTGAGGCTTTTCTGTCCGAAAAGTAGCTGCGCCAGAGAGTAACTTCCGGGCAGCCGAGCTCCTCCAATCGTTCAATCACCCTATCCCAGATTAGGTAGTCCAAAGCTCCCTTAAAGTCAACAAATATGCTAAGGACATATTCGTTGACGTTCTCCCCAACGGCACTCTGGACATACATCCAAGCATCCTCTACACTGCGTCCTTTCCTGAAACCATACTGCCTATCCGACCACATATCCCGCGTTAGATCCTGAAGTCGTTCCACCATAACTCTCTCCAGTACTTTTCCCAGCACTGGAAGGAGACTGAGGCCCCGATAAGAACGAGGATCACTCCTGATCTTATCAGGGGACTTCAGGAGAGGAACGACCCTAGCCCTTTTCCACTCCCGTGGAAAATATCTCTCCCACACGCACTTATTGTAAATGGCCTCCAAGTATTCCGGAATGAACTTCCACATGCTTTTACACATCTCTCCGTTCAAACCATCAAAACCTGGGGATCTTTTACACCTGACCAGGCCAAAGGCGTATCCCAGCTCCCCTTCATCTAGTGGAGGAACAGGTACCTCACACGTTTGAGATACCCGAGCCTCCGCCCTAGGAAAGAACGCTCCTAGCAGAACCCCAGCACAGTCTCTCCACGTCGATAATACAGTATCACAAACGCGGAGAGAGGTGATATCCTCCCTCTTACGACCCCTACAGATCTTGTAGACCTGAGTAGATAGGGACAGCGTCTGGTGTGTTTTACGTGAGTACCTGCCGTCGACGGCCTTACCTCACGGTGCTCAAAAGCACGGCGTATCAATACAATGCGTTGATCAGCGCCCCGAAAATGCCAGGCATTTTTCAGTACCGATTGGTAGTGTGGAATGGACACACTACACACCTTGGTGAGGTTCGAGGCCTATCTAACACCTCTGCCGTACTTTGGGTCCGGCACCCGGTTGCAGTGCAACTCCACATTGAGTGAACAAAACACTCTTCCCGCATTTGGGCATCAACCACAACCACCACGATACTCCCCGAAGGGCCAGTCCGCATGAGCAGGTTGGAGCGAACTCCAAGGGCCCCTGCTCCCCGTGGTACCAGAATTAAGTCTCCGGTCAGACCTCGTAGCCGAAGCTACTACCAGTTGAGCTTCCATACTGATCTGTACTGGTGACCAGGGATTAAATCCCTACCCCTTATCTTTCACCCTTAATCTAACCCCTATTTTCAGCTAATTGTCTCCGCCGCCTGAACAATTCACGCGCAAACCCTAACTGTTCGGTATTTGGACTAGTGAAGATCACACCGCTGACGTCTAATCGTCCATTAGTCCAACTAATCCCCATTCCTTCAAGGTGCCTAATGTCCGAGTACATCGGGCAGAGCGCAATAACATGCGCCCAATCTTCAACACGCGCCCCACACATACACTCTGGCGTGTCAGAAAGGTGCCTCTGATGCAGAAATGCGTTCAGAGGACCAGTCCAGTAAGCAGAAAACCCAGGCTCAGACAGAATCGGAAGTCTGGGTTTTCTTCTACAAACCTAACGTCCTGGATGTACCCATAGGTCACCCTACCGTTAGGGCTATTGTCCCAACGGTCTTGCCACCTTATCTTAACCCTGTCCTCTAGAAGTCTCTTGCTTCCTAGATATCCTTCCCTCTCTACGTCAAGGTCGGAAATCAGGTTATTCTGCAGCAAGGACACACTCAAGCCTCTTCTTAACCTGAATGCAACAGCACGCTGTATGACAATCAGGTCAAGATGGGGTGCACCTAACAAAACTTGCATCGTATCCGTTGAAACGGTGCGACACACTGGCAAACAGGCTAGCATCATACAGCGCTGCACGGAGAGTAGTTTTAGGCGACCGAAGACCGTCGTGGCTAATTCCCACCATACTGCAGCTCCATAAGTGGCACAGGCCACAAATAAGCCACGATATATGGTGCGAACCGCACGACGTCCGAGGCCCCAATCACTCCGTAAAACGCGCCTGACCTTGCCGACAGTCGCCAGCAGTCTTTCTTTCACGCTAACCAAGTGTGGTGTGAAACACATCCTTTCCCTCATGGTCAACCCCAAGTATTTGACTTGCGTCATGTACTTGATGCTGACCCCATTTACACGGACAATCGGTGGACGAGCCGGCGACAATCTGCCCTTAAGCAGCATTGTAACCGTTTTGTCCATTGATATGTCCACACCAACACCTACCCCCCAGCTGGTGACAATTTCTAAGAATCGTCCTCCCGCTCGCTCTATTTCGGACCTTGAGTGACCTTCAACTAAAAGAAGAAGGTCGTCCGCGTACGCACAACACTTGCATACTGGTTCAAGTTGTCCAAGCAGAGAGTCCATCATAAGGTTCCAAATATATGGACCACAGATGGATCCCTGCGGGCAGCCCCGAGCCACCCCAATTTCAACACTCCCATTCATTCCTACGATTGAGGCTTTTCTGTCCGAAAAGTAGCTGCGCCAGAGAGTAACTTCCGGGCAGCCGAGCTCCTCCAATCGTTCAATCACCCTATCCCAGATTAGGTAGTCAAAAGCTCCCTTAAAGTCAACAAATATGCCAAGGACATATTCGTTGACGTTCTCCCTAACGGCACTCTGGACATACATCCAAGCATCCTCTACACTGCGTCCTTTCCTGAAACCATACTGCCTATCCGACCACATATCCCGACTATCTCAATCTTCAGAGCCAATCCTTATCCCGAAGTTACGGATCTAATTTGCCGACTTCCCTTACCTACATTATTCTATCGACTAAAGACTCTTCACCTTGGAGACCAGCTGCGGATATTGGTACGGCCTGTTGAGAAGTTTGCGTAACCCCACCATAAATTTTCAAGGTCCGAGGAGAAAATATCGACACAACAGTAAATGTCATGCTCTTCTAGTCCATCTACCATATCTCTCTTCGAAAGACTTCCATGGTAGTACGACTATAAAACAGAAAAGAAAACTCTTCCGATACCTCTCGACGGCTTCTTTATGGTCGTTCCTGTTGCCAGGATGAGCACAAGGCCATTTTTAATAACAAACGGATACTCAACAGGTTACGGAATTGGAACCGTATTCCCTTTCGTTCAAAATTATTCAAGTGTTTAATTACTATGGAATAAAAATTCATTCATTTCATTTCATTAAAACTTGAAAATTTTCGGCTTTCGCCTTGAACTTAGGACCGACTAACTCGTGATCAACCACTGTTCACACGAAACCCTTCTCCACTTCAGTCCTCCAAGGTCTCATTCGATTATTTGCTACTACCACCAAGATCTGTACCAATAGCGGCTCCTTGCAGGCTTACGCCAAACACTTCTAAGCACACCATTGTACCCTCCTACTCACTAAAGTTTCAAAATTTATAATCCAACCGAAATTGTATTATAAATCATGTACTTTAGCGGTAATGTATAGGTGTACAACTTAAGCGCCATCCATTTTAAGGGCTAGTTGCTTCGGCAGGTGAGTTGTTACACACTCCTTAGCGGATTACGACTTCCATGTCCACCGTCCTGCTGTTTTAAGCAACCAACGCCTTTCATGGTATCTGCATGAGTTGTTAATTTAGGCACCGTAACATTACGTTTGGTTCATCCCACAGCGCCAGTTCTGCTTACCAAAAGTGGCCCACTGGGCACATTATATCATAACCTCAACCTTCATATCAAGAAAGGTGAGGTTCTTACCCATTTAAAGTTTGAGAATAGGTTAAGGTCGTTTCGACCCTAAGGCCTCTAATCATTCGCTTTACCAGATAAGATTATTTTACATAATTTTTAAATGCACCAGCTATCCTGAGGGAAACTTCGGAGGGAACCAGCTACTAGATGGTTCGATTGGTCTTTCGCCCCTATACTCAATTCTGACAATCGATTTGCACGTCAGAACTGTTTCGGTCTTCCATCAGGGTTTCCCCTGACTTCAACCTGATCAAGTATAGTTCACCATCTTTCGGGTCACAGCATATATGCTCAAGGTACGCTCCAGTTAGAGGTATAAATAATAATAAATTATCATTATACATAACTATATGGAACGCCCCGGGATTGAATTAATAATGTAATACATTAAAAATTAATCCCATTATTAATACAGTTAAGTTAATTTCGCCATTAGGTTTAATATAACCCAATGACTTGCACATATGTTAGACTCCTTGGTCCGTGTTTCAAGACGGGTCCCGAAGGTATCCTGAATCTTTCGCATTGTTAATCATATAAATGCATACAATTAATATTAAAATCAATGATAATAATATTATTGTAAAATTCAAAAGAATTTTAGCATTATATATAATAAAATCTATCAACACTTTATCAAATCATCAGTAATTATTCTATGTTAATAAGCTAAAAGCAAATTAATTTGAACAAACTTAAAAACCAATGATCTTTTGATAAATATTTTATTATGTTAATAGATTACAATGTCCTTATATGAAAAAAATGCACACTATTACTATAATATTTAAAATTAAATACTACAGTTATAATTATGAATTTTTCATAATGGATATTCAGGTTCATCGGGCTTAACCTCTAAGCAGTTTCACGTACTATTTAACTCTCTATTCAGAGTTCTTTTCAACTTTCCCTCACGGTACTTGTTTACTATCGGTCTCATGGTTATATTTAGTTTTAGATGGAGTTTACCACCCACTTAGTGCTGCACTATAAAGCAACACGACTCTTGGGAAATATCTTTCTAGTAATCATTAACGTTATACGGGCCTGGCACCCTCTATGGGTAAATGGCCTCATTTAAGAAGGACTTAAATCGTTAATTTCTCATACTAGATATTAAGATATTCCATACACTGCATCTCACATTTGCCATATAGACAAAGTGACTTAGTGCTGAACTATTTTCTTTTCGCTCGCCGCTACTAAGAAAATCCTTGTTAGTTTCTTTTCCTCCCCTCATTAATATGCTTAAATTCAGGGGGTAGTCCCATATGAGTTGAGGTTGTATAAAATATATTTTAGATTGATTTGTTTATTTTTATTTAATTTTTTTGCTATTTGCTATTTTAAAGAAATATATTTTTATATCTTGATTACTCAAATATTATTCAATCTTTTCATCCCTTTTTAAAATTCATAATATAATAATTAATAAAATTAACAACATTATTCCTCCACATCTTAATATATAAAAATCCAGTGTCACTGTGTATGTTCCGAAATAACTTAAAAACGAGTCAACTGATATTCATGAAAATTGGCATGTATATGTAATTTGGTCCAACTTGAATGATAGGATAGTTATTATTTCAATTAATCGTCTCAACAATTAATAATTAACAATAAACTGATCATCAATGTTGATTGCTGTCATTAGTCGTAGGTTCCATAAGTCTGGAACAGATGGCGCCTCAAGTGAGTTTCTTTACAGAGAACTGTAAAATTTTGTCCTGTGCACCTGATAGATGGCACCACACATTAATGTGGTTACTTTCTTATAGACTCCCACTATACATGTGTTATTTTGCCTGTATAACTTGACGTCGCTTCTTTTAAATCATTTTTCATTTTGTCTTCGTTGCTTACATTACTTTGACAGTTACATAAATACAGCCAAATATACAAAATCCGAAAACAACGAAATTCATTCACATTAAAAATTAAATTAATATTTTTAGTAAAATGCGGCCAAGAAAATCTAACCTTAATGCCCGTAGCAAGAAGACTTGATATGCACGTGTTCAAAGAGCTAATGAATCAGTCGAACAAAGTGAAGAAAGAAATGCAACTCAAAGAATTCGCACAGCTGAAATTCGTGTTCGAGAGTCACGAGAACAGCGTGATAATCGTCGACAAGAAAATGCATTGAGAACCAGGCTGGCACGTGAACAACACGTAGATTCATTTAGACTGCGAAACCAAGAAAATCAGCGGACCAGCCGGGCAGTAACACGTGGATCAATTGTTCGTCTTGCTTTTAATTATGAACCAGACATCAATTACTCGGCTCATTCCAAAGTTACTATTGGTGCCATGGACAAAATATGCGAGTATTGTCAGGCGTTGAAATTTCGCAATGAAACACCCGGCATGTGTTGTGCATCAGGAAAAGTTGTTTTGTCACCACTTTCTACTCCACCTGAACCTTTGAAATCTCTTCTTTCTGGCATTTCAAATGAGTCGAAATTATTTTTGCGTAAGACGCGAAAATTTAATTCTTGCTTTCAAATGACGTCGTTTGGAGCATCCAAAGTTTGTGATCTGTCATCTAATGGTCGTAATTTTGAGACAACATTTAAAATTCAAGGCCAAGTATACCATCAAATTGGATCATTGATGATAATGCCAAATGAAGATCCAAAATTTCTGCAAATCTATTTTATGGGCAATTGTGAAGAACGTGTAACAACTCGATGCCAGTATAATTTCATTGAACAAGCAGAAGAGCGAGCAATTGTATTGTCATTAGAATTATTTTTGGAGAACAGTAATCAATTGGTTCAATTGTTTAAAAGAGTGTCACCACAATTAAAAAGTGACAATTATCAAATTGTCATCAAAGCGGACAAAGTACCTTTGGGAGAACACGCCGGCAGATTCAATGCTCCAACCGTTGATGAAGTTGCTATTATTATGGTTGGTGATCCAGTTGACAACAGATCTATAAAAATTACTCGCCGAGATAATTCAGTGAGTAGAATTTCAGATTGGCACCGTTCGTACGATGCACTCCAGTACCCACTGATATTCTGGCAAGGACAAGATGGATATCATATCAACATTAAACAGTGTAATCCAGTCAATGGTAATGAATTACATAAAACTGTTAGTTCAATGAACTACTATGCATATCGATTAATGATTAGACACAATCAGGACAACTATATCCTTCGATATCGTCAATTGTATCATCAATACGTTGTAGATATGTTTGCTAAGATTGAAAGCGAACGTTTGCGATTCATTCGGTTCAACCAAGCTAAACTACGATCAGAGGATTACATTCACTTACGAGATGCTATTGTTGGAAACGTTGATGGAAATTTAAACACCAATGAAATCGGCAGTGCTGTTATTTTACCTTCAAGCTACATAGGTAGTCCAAGAAACATGCAAGAATACATACAGGATGCAATGACTTATGTGCGTCATTACGGTCGTCCAGATTTGTTTATAACATTTACGTGCAATCCAAATTGGGAGGAAATCCAATCTTTACTATTACCAAGCCAACAATCAATACATCGTCACGATATTACTTCACGAGTGTTTAAACAAAAGTTGAAATCTTTGATTGATTTTATTGTAAAATATTCAGTTTTTGGCAAAACATGTTGTTGGTTATATTCAATTGAGTGGCAGAAACGAGGCTTACCTCATGCTCAAATTTTAATTTGGCTTGAAGATAGAATTCGTCCAGAGGAAATTGATCAAATTATTTCAGCGGAAATTCCAGATTCTTCAATTGATCAAGAATTACTTAATATTGTTAGAAGTCAGATGATTCATGGACCGTGTGGAACTTTTAACATGACATCACCATGCATGGAAAATGGAAGATGTAAAAAAAATTTTCCTAAGAAATTAACAAACGATACCATTACTGATATTGATGGTTATCCATTCTATCGCCGCAGAAACGCTGATAGTGGCGGCCATACATTTCAAATGAGAACATCAAATTCTGTACAATTAGAAATTGACAATCAATGGGTGGTACCATACTCACCACTACTCTCCAAAACGTATAAAGCTCATATTAATGTTGAGCTTTGCAGTTCTGTCAAATCCATCAAGTATATTTGTAAGTACGTTAATAAGGGCAGCGATTTAGCCGTATTTGGAGTACAAAATATAAACGAAAATGATGAAATAGCACGCTACCAAATGGGTAGATATATTAGCAGCAATGAAGCTATCTGGCGTATTCTTAGCTTTCCCATACACCACAGAGAACCTGCTATCCAACGTCTTGCAGTGCATCTTGAAAATGGGCAACGTGTGTATTGCACTGAAGAGAATATTCTCCAAAGAGCATTTGAACCGCCAAAACCGACATTAACTGAATTTTTCACTCTTTGCCAAAAAAATAATGTGAATGGTCAATTCGCAAAAAAATTATTATATACTGATATTCCATGCTATTTTACATGGAACACGTCAGCTAAAAAATAGGAACCGCGTAAAAAGGGAGAACCACATCCTTCAATTCCAGGCATATTTAAAGCGAACACACTGGGACGACTTTATACTGTACATCCAAAACAACGTGAATGCTTTTATCTACGTTTATTGTTGGTGAATGTTCCTGGACCAATCTCTTTTCAATTTTTACGAACAGTTAATGGCCAAGTGTTCAGTACGTATCAAGATGCATGTCACGCGTTGCAACTTTTAGAAGATGACAACCATTGGGATCTGACACTTTCTGATGCTGCTTTAGCGTCCTCGCCGAGTAATATTCGTCAACTCTTTGCCATTATTTTGACGACATGTTTTCCAACACACTCATCTACATTGTGGGAAAAATATAAAAACTCCATGACAGAAGATATACTCTACCGATAAAAACAAATAAACCACTGCCAAAACTTAGACTTCACACAAGATATGTATAACGAAGCATTAATCATGATTGAAGATTTATGTATTATGATCTCAAATTCATCACTTAGTCATTATGGTATTCCATCTCCTAATTGCCCAGCTACAGACTTGGTGAATAGTGATTTGCAGCGAGAAGAACAATTTAATACTCTTGATTTAAATGTATTTGTTACTAACAATGAACCATTATTAACTGACGAGCAGAAGAACATATACCATCGAATTATGTTGGTTGTTGATTGTTTGGCATCAAACAGGCGGTTTTTTTATATAGATGCACCAGGTGGAACCGGTAAAACACATTTGATATCGTTTATTCTTGCGAAACTTCGGTCACTGCAAAAAATTGCTTTAGCAGTTGCATCGTCAGGCATAGCTGCTACTTTGTTGGATGGTGGGCGGACAGCACATTCTGCGTTCAAGCTACCATTAGCTATTCATAACAATCCAAATGCAATGTGTAACATCAAAAAAAGAAGCGGAATGGCAACAGTATTACGGAAGGCTTCAATCATAATTTGGGATGAGTGTACTATGGCTCATAAGCATTCGCTCGAATCATTAAATAGGACTATGCAGGATTTAAACAATAATGACAGACTTTTCGGTGGTACTATTTTACTACTATCTGGTGATTGCCGGCAAACGTTGCCAGTTATTCCTCGCTCCACTTTTGCAGATGAAATTAATGCATGTCTAAAACAATCAATTTTATGGAGAAATGTTGAAACACTCAGACTGACAAAAAACAGGCGAGTACTACTCCAAAATGATCCAACAGCACGAGAATTTTCTCAGCAATTACTGGATCTTGGAAACGGTGAAATAGAATTTCAACAAGATACTCAACATGTTAGATTACCAGATAATTTCTGTACTGTTGTTCAAACTAAAAATGAACTGATTGAGAGCGTCTTCCCAGACATACTAAATAACTATTCAAATCATAACTGGCTTAGTAATCGTGCAATTTTGGCAGCAAAAAATTTTGATGTAGATCTGATTAACTACCAGATACAACAATTATTACCAGGTGATTTAATGTAGAAAAAAACGAGGCAGTGAATTTCCCAATTGAATTTTTAAATTCTTTAGAAATAGCAGGAATGCCACCACACAATATTCGATTGAAAATTGGATCACCGATTATTTTACTCCGTAATTTAAACCCTCCTAAACTATGTAACGGTACACGGTTGGTGATCAAAAGAATCACTGGAAACGTTCTTGAAGCAACTATTTTGACCGGAAAATTTAAAGGAGAAATCGTTTTGTTACCACGTATTCCGATGATACCATCCGATTCTCCCATACCATTTAAAAGACTACAGTTTCCCATTCTTTTAGCTTTCGCGATGACTATAAATAAATCTCAAGGTCAAACAATGTCTATTTGCGGTTTAGACTTGAAAAATCCATGTTTCTCTCATGGGCAATTATACGTGGCCTGTTCACGAGTAGGAAGACCATCAAGCTTATTTGTATTAACCAAAGACCGATTGACCAAAAATATTGTACACCGATTGGCGCTTCATTAAACATTGGAACTGTGATTTATTACAATTATTAATTATTAATTTAGAGTATTAATTGTTAAACAAAAATTTTTAAAGTATTTGTTGAATAAATGTTATATTAATTTGTGTTAAATTTTCTGTTTCAAACCACAGCAACGCGTGGCCGGGTCAGCTAGTATCATATATTTTTTTTTATTATAAATTTTTCTCAATACAATAGAGTGAATTAATTCTAGAATAAAAATTTATTTTATGCTAGACATTCCTCTTATGTATTATTTAATATAATTTAAATAATGTTGAAAATTTTTTCTTTTATGGGAATACTAAGATTCTCATTTATCATAAATTTTCGTTCAAATATGAGGTATTCAAGAATATATTTTCTATATTTCTTTTTATGCTATTAATATTATGGATTGAAAAATACAATCCAATAATATGCCATATGCTTAAATTCTATTAATTGACTAAAAGAATAAGCAACTAATTTAGCATAGTCTTACAACCCTCAACCATATGTAGTCCAAGCAGCACTTTAAAATTAATTAAAGTACATAACAGCATGGACCGCAATATGCGTTCAAAATGTCGATGTTCATGTGTCCTGCAGTTCACACGATGACGCACAGTTTGCTGCGTTCTTCATCGACCCATGAGCCGAGTGATCCACCGCATAGAGTGATAATTTTTTTGTATTTTTTTTAATTCAAAGTCAAAGAATTTTAATTTATTGAAAGTATTAATAATTAATCAATAATAAATTTTTAATACAAAAGTTTAAAACATCTTTCAATAAATTGTAATTTTAAACCCAAACATTTGCAGCTGCGCATGTCTTAGGTCAACAAAAACAGTAATACCTTTTATATATTATTTTCCTCTCTATTTGTGCGTTTTCTTTTTTTAAATTTTTCAACATGTTTTTAATCACAAATAGAAAATACCATAAAAAAAAGGTATTACACACGTTAATGTGAACAAGTTAACTTATCATTTATAATATTTTATATAAATATCACAATTAAATATTATTTTCTATATAAATAATAAGTACAACTATATGTTTAAAGGTTTTTTTATTGCGTTCAAATACAATGTATGCGAAGTTCACAATATAATATATATTGTCACTAGCTGACCCGGCCACGCGTTGCTGTGGTTTGAAACAGAAAATTTAACACAAATTAATATAACATTTATTCAACAAATACTTTAAAAATTTTTGTTTAACAATTAATACTCTAAATTAATAATTAATAATTGTAATAAATCACAGTTCCAATGTTTAATGAAGCGCCAATCGGTGTACAATATTTTTGGTCAATCGGTCTTTGGTTAATACAAATAAGCTTGATGGTCTTCCTACTCGTGAACAGGCCACGTATAATTGCCCATGAGAGAAACATGGATTTTCCAAGTCTAAACCGCAAATAGACATTGTTTGGCCTTGAGATTTATTTATAGTCATCGCGAAAGCTAAACGAATGGGAAACTGTAGTCTTTTAAATGGTATGGGAGAATCGGATGGTATCATCGGAATACGTGGTAACAAAACGTTATTTAGTATGTCTGGGAAGACGCTCTCAATCAGTTCATTTTTAGTTTGAACAACAGTACAGAAATTATCTGGTAATCTAACATGTTGAGTATCTTGTTGAAATTCTATTTCACCGTTTCCAAGATCCAGTAATTGCTGAGAAAATTCTCGTGCTGTTGGATCATTTTGGAGTAGTACTCGCCTGTTTTTTGTCAGTCTGAGTGTTTCAACATTTCTCCATAAAATTGATTGTTTTAGGCATCCATTAATTTCATCTGCAAAAGTGGAGCGAGGAATAACTGGCAACGTTTGCCGGAAATCACCAGATAGTAGTAAAATAGTACCACCGAAAAGTCTGTCATTATTGTTTAAATCCTGCATAGTCCTATTTAATGATTCGAGCGAATGCTTATGAGCCATAGTACACTCATCCCAAATTATGATTGAAGCCTTCCGTAATACTGTTGCCATTCCGCTTCTTTTTTTGATGTTACACATTGCATTTGGATTGTTATGAATAGCTAATGGTAGCTTGAACGCAGAATGTGCTGTCCGCCCACCATCCAACAAAGTAGCAGCTATGCCTGACGATGCAACTGCTAAAGCAATTTTTTGCAGTGACCGAAGTTTCGCAAGAATAAACGATATCAAATGTGTTTTACCGGTTCCACCTGGTGCATCTATATAAAAAAAACCGCCTGTTTGATGCCAAACAATCAACAGCCAACATAATTCGATGGTATATGTTCTTCTGCTCGTCAGTTAATAATGGTTCATTGTTAGTAACAAATACATTTAAATCAAGAGTATTAAATTGTTCTTCTCGCTGCAAATCACTATTCACCAAGTCTGTAGCTGGGCAATTAGGAGATGGAATACCATAATGACTAAGTGATGAATTTGAGATCATAATACATAAATCTTCAATCATGATTAATGCTTCGTTATACATATCTTGTGTGAAGTCTAAGTTTTGACAGTGGTTTATTTGTTTTTATCGGTAGAGTATATCTTCTGTCATGGAGTTTTTATATTTTTCCCACAATGTAGATGAGTGTGTTGGAAAACATGTCGTCAAAATAATGGCAAAGAGTTGACGAATATTACTCGGCGTGGACGCTAAAGCAGCATCAGAAAGTGTCAGATCCCAATGGTTGTCATCTTCTAAAAGTTGCAACGCGTGACATGCATCTTGATACGTACTGAACACTTGGCCATTAACTGTTCGTAAAAATTGAAAAGAGATTGGTCCAGGAACATTCACCAACAATAAACGTAGATAAAAGCATTCACGTTGTTTTGGATGTACAGTATAAAGTCGTCCCAGTGTCTTCGCTTTAAATATGCCTGGAATTGAAGGATGTGGTTCTCCCTTTTTACGCGGTTCCCATTTTTTAGCCGACGTGTTCCATGTAAAATAGCATGGAATATCAGTATATAATAATTTTTTTGCGAATTGACCATTCACATTATTTTTTTGGCAAAGAGTGAAAAATTCAGTTAATGTCGCTTTTGGCGGTTCAAATGCTCTTTGGAGAATATTCTCTTCAGTGAGATACACACGTTGCCCATTTTCAAGATGCACTGCAAGATGTTGGATAGCAGGTTCTCTGTGGTGTATGGGAAAGCTAAGAATACGCAAGATAGCTTCATTGCTGCTAATATATCTACCCATTTGGTAGCGTGCTATTTCATCATTTTCGTTTATATTTTGTACTCCAAATACGGCTAAATCGCTGCCCTTATTAACGTACTTACAAATATACTTGATGGATTTGACAGAACTGCAAAGCTCAACATTAATATGAGCTTTATACGTTTTGGAGAGTAGTGGTGAGTATGGTACCACCCATTGATTGTCAATTTCTAATTGTACAGAATTTGATGTTCTCATTTGAAATGTATGGCCGCCACTATCAGCGTTTCTGCGGCGATAGAATGGATAACCATCAATATCAGTAATGGTATCGTTTGTTAATTTCTTAGGAAAATTTTTTTTACATCTTCTATTTTCCATGCATGGTGATGTCATGTTAAAAGCTCCACACGGTCCATGAATCATCTGACTTGTAACAATATTAAATAATTCTTGATCAATTGAAGAATCTGGAATTTCCGCTGAAATAATTTGATCAATTTCCTCTGGACGAATTCTATCTTCAAGCCAAATTAAAATGTGAGCATGAGGTAAGCCTCGTTTCTGCCACTCAATTGAATATAACCAACAACATGTTTTGCCAAAACCTGAATATTTTACAATAAAATCAATCAAAGATTTCAACTTTTGTTTAAACACTCGTGAAGTAATATCGTGACGATGTATTGATTGTTGACCTGGTAATAGTAAAGATTGGATTTCCTCCCAATTTTGATTGCACGTAAATGTTATAAACAAATCTGGACGACCGTAATGACGCACATATGTCATTGCATCCTGTATGTATTCTTGCATGTTTCTTGGACTACCTATGTAGCTTGAAGGTAAAATAACAGCACTGCCGATTTCATTGGTGTTTAAATTTCCATCAACGTTTCCAACAATAGCATTTCGTAAGTGAATGTAATCCTCTGATCGTAGTTTAGCTTGGTTGAACCGAATGAATCGCAAACGTTCGCTTTCAATCTTAGCAAACATATCTACAACGTATTGATGATACAATTGACGATATCGAAGGATATAGTTGTCCTGATTGTGTCTAATCATTAATCGATATGCATAGTAGTTCATTGAACTAACAGTTTTATGTAATTCATTACCATTGACTGGATTACACTGTTTAATGTTGATATGATATCCATCTTGTCCTTGCCAGAATATCAGTGGGTACTGGAGTGCATCGTACGAACGGTGCAAATCTGAAATTCTACTCACTGAATTATCTCGGCGAGTAATTTTTATAGATCTGTTGTCAACTGGATCACCAACCATAATAATAGCAACTTCATCAACGGTTGGAGCATTGAATCTGCCGGCGTGTTCTCCCAAAGGTACTTTGTCCGCTTTGATGACAATTTGATAATTGCCACTTTTTAATTGTGGTGACACTCTTTTAAACAATTGAAGCAATTGATTACTGTTCTCCAAAAATAATTCTAATGACAATACAATGGCTCTCTCTTCTGCTTGTTCAATGAAATTATACTGGCATCGAGTTGTTACACGTTCTTCACAATTGCCCATAAAATAGATTTGCAGAAATTTTGGATCTTCATTTGGCATTGGCATCAATGATCCAATTTGATGGTATACTTGGCCTTGAATTTTAAATGTTGTCTCAAAATTACGACCATTAGATGACAGATCACAAACTTTGGATGCTCGACGTCATTTGAAAGCAAGGATTTAATTTTCGCGTCTTACGCAAAAATAATTTCGACTCATTTGAAATGCCAGAAAGAAGAGATTTCAAAGGTTCAGGTGGAGTAGAAAGTGGTGACAAAACAACTTTTCCTGATGCACAACACATGCCGGGTGTTTCATTGCGAAATTTTAACGCCTGACAATATTCGCATATTTTGTCCATGGCACCAATAGTAACTTTGGAATGAGCCGAGTAATTGATGTCTGGTTCATAATTAAAAGAAAGACGAACAATTGATCCACGTGTTACTGCCCGGCTGGTCCGCTGATTTTCTTGGTTTCGCAGTCTAAATGAATCTACGTGTTGTTCACGTGCCAGCCTGGTTCTCAATGCATTTTCTTGTCGACGATTATCACGCTGTTCTCGTGACTCTCGAACACGAATTTCAGCTGTGCGAATTCTTTGAGTTGCATTTCTTTCTTCACTCTGTTCGACTGATTCATTAGCTCTTTGAACACGTGCATATCAAGTCTTCTTGCTACGGGCATTAAGGTTAGATTTTCTTGGCCGCAATTTACTAAAAATATTAATTTAATTTTTAATGTGAATGAATTTCGTTGTTTTCGGATTTTGTATATTTGGCTGTATTTATGTAACTGTCAAAGTAATGTAAGCAACGAAGACAAAATGAAAAATTATTCAAAAGAAGCGACGTCAAATTATACAGGCAAAATAACACATGTAGTCTATAAGAAAGTATACCACATTAATGTGTGGTGCCATCTATCAGGTGCACAGGACAAAATTTTACAGTTCTCTGTAAAGAAACTCGCTTGAGGCGCCATCTGTTCCAGACTTATAGAACCTACGACTAATGACAACAATCAACATTGATGATCAGTTTATTGTTAATTATTAATTGTTGAGACGATTAATTGAAATAATAACTATCCTATCATTCAAGTTGGACCAAACTACATATACATGCCAATTTTCATGAATATCAGTTGACTCGTTTTTGAGTTATTTCGGAACATACACAGTGACACTGGATTTTTATATATTAAGATAATGCATTACAAGGAGTTAAAAAAAAAAAAAAAACAGAAAAACATTCAAAACATTGTATAATTCAAAACATTTTGAATGAAAAGAACAAAAAGAAAACTTTTTTTTCTTTTTTATTCTTTTTTTTTATTTTGTTTTTATATAATTATTTTTTTTTTCTTTTCGGATAGGAACACAATAATGATCCTTCCGCAGGTTTACCTACGGAAACCTTGTTACGACTTTTACTTCCTCTAAATAATCAAGTTCGGTCAACTTTTGCGAAACAACCGTGAAACACAAGGCGTCACAGTGATCACGTCCGGAGACCTCACTAAATAATTCAATCGGTAGTAGCGACGGGCGGTGTGTACAAAGGGCAGGGACGTAATCAATGCGAGTTAATGACTCACACTTACTGGGAATTCCAACTTCATGTGAACAGTTTCAGTTCACAATCCCAAGCATAAAAGTGGTTCAGCGGTTTACCCGGACCTCTCGGTCTAGGAAATACACGTTGATACTTTCATTGTAGCGCGCGTGCAGCCCAGGACATCTAAGGGCATCACAGACCTGTTATTGCTCAATCTCGTTACTGCTAGACGCAATTTGTCCATTTAAGAAGCTAGTGTCCTTATGATGGGACAAACCAACAGGTACGACTCCACTTATATAAACACATTCAAACACTTGTACATTCAAGATGAACGCATGAATGAAGGCTATATAAGCTTCAACACCATAATCCTTCCGTCAATTCCTTTAAGTTTCAGCTTTGCAACCATACTTCCCCCGGAGCCCAAAAGCTTTGGTTTCCCGGGAAGCGACTGAGAGAGCCATAGTAGTAGCTACACCCAATTGCTAGCTGGCATCGTTTATGGTTAGAACTAGGGCGGTATCTGATCGCCTTCGAACCTCTAACTTTCGTTCTTGATTAATGAAAACATCTTTGGCAAATGCTTTCGCTTAAGTTAGTCTTACGACGGTCCAAGAATTTCACCTCTCGCGTTGTAATACTAATGCCCCCAAACTGCTTCTATTAATCATTACCTCTTGATCTAAAAACCAATGAAAGTAGAACAGAGGTCTTATTTCATTATTCCATGCACAAAATATTCAGGCATTTGGAGCCTGCTTTAAGCACTCTAATTTGTTCAAAGTAATTGTACCGGCCCACAACAACACTCGATGAAGAGCACTGAAGCAGGTTTAAATAGGAGGAATATATAAAAAATACATTGTATTAATTATATATAAGAACTCCACCGGTAATGCGCTTACATACATAAGGTAATGTACATACCACAATTATAGTTGTACTACCCGTATGAAGCACAAATTCAACTACGAACGTTTTAACCGCAACAACTTTAATATACGCTATTGGAGCTGGAATTACCGCGGCTGCTGGCACCAGACTTGCCCTCCTTTTCCAATTTCCATTCCAATTACAGGGCCTCGGATATGAGTCCTGTATTGTTATTTTTCGTCACTACCTCCCCGAACTGGGTGTGGGTAATTTACGCGCCTGCTGCCTTCCTTAGATGTGGTAGCCGTTTCTCAGGCTCCCTCTCCGGAATCGAACCCTGATTCCCCGTTACCCGTTGCAACCATGGTAGTCCTAGATACTACCATCAAAAGTTGATAGGGCAGACATTTGAAAGATCTGTCGTCGGTACGAGACCATACGATCTGCAAGTTATCTAGAGTTCAACCAATATAACGATCGAATGAACGCTTGGTTTTAGCCTAATAAAAGCACACGTTCCAAAAGTTCCGTGTTTAGTTTGCATGTATTAGCTCTAGAATTACCACAGTTATCCAAGTAACTGTTAACGATCTATGGAACCATAACTGATATAATGAGCGTTTTGCGGTTTCACTTTTGATTTGTTTGTACTTAGACATGTATGGCTTAATCTTTGAGACATGCATATAACTACTGGCAGGATCAACCAGAATAATATATATTTCTTTTTTATATAATATTTTTTATATTATATAAAAATTTAAAATGATATTTTCTTATTTGAAAATTATACACAAATACACAAAACATAAAACATAAAAACATTTACAATATACACAACAATTTTTCTATGTTTCTTTCTTTATTATATTCCTTTGAATTGATTTTTTTTTCATTATATTTCATTTCTATTGTGTGATTTTGTAATGGATTTTTTTAATTTTTGTTTTGGTATCGTGAAAAGAATTGTCGTTCTCTATACATATTATTATTTAATTATGTAAGAACGATATTTCTTCTTATATTGGCAAAATTTTCAAATAATATCATTCTATACATTTTACTTTATTTCAATGCATATAGTAATATATATATCTTTTTTTAAGAGTATATACATTTTTTTCTTGATTTGAAATTAATAATTTCAAATTCTATTATATTTATTTCAATAATAAATATATGATATAAAGTATTTTCGGGTGCAACACATTAATATTTTATTTTATTTAAAAACCATCCTTTTACACATATATTTTATGAGTAAATATTAGAATAGCTCACAAATAAAACTAAAATATTGTTTAATATTTATTTCTAGAATATGTTAGTATAGAATAATAGATTTTTATTTTTTTGTATAAAACAAAATCTATTTCTATTTAAACTAACTGTAGAAAACCAGGAATAAAAAACGCTCATATTATACAATATGTTAGTACAGAATATAGAGTTTTGTATAAAACAAAATCTATTTCTATTTAAAATAACTGTATAAAAACCAGGAATAAAAAATTTTTATTTCTACAATATGTTAGCCACATAGAATATATAGAGTTTTGTATAAAACAAAATCTATTTCTATTTAAACTAACTGTAGGAAACCAGGAATAAAAAACGCTCATAATATACAATATGTTAGTACAGAATATAGAGTTTTGTATAAAACAAAATCTATTTCTATTTAAACTAACTGTATAAAAACCAGGAATAAAAAACGCTCATAATATACAATATGTTAGTACAGAATATAGAGTTTTGTATAAAACAAAATCTGTTTCTATTTAAACTAACTGTATAGAAACCAGGAATAAAAAACGCTCATAATATACAATATGTTAGTACAGAATATAGAGTTTTGTATAAAACAAAATCTATTTCTATTTAAACTAACTGTATAAAAACCAGGAATAAAAAACGCTCATAATATACAGAATGTTAGTACAGAATATAGAGTTTTGTATAAAACAAAATCTGTTTCTATTTAAACTAACTGTATAGAAACCAGGAATAAAAAACGCTCATAATATACAATATGTTAGTACAGAATATAGAGTTTTGTATAAAACAAAATCTATTTCTATTTAAACTAACTGTATAAAAACCAGGAATAAAAAGGCACACAAAATCAACTTTCATTTTCATATTTACTTAAAAATACATATAAAGTAAAAAATATTTCCATTTAAATACTAAGTAAATAAAGTCATACAAGTATGAAAATTTTCATACAAGTACTAAATACATAAATCATATAAGTATAGTAATATTCATACATATAAGTATTTAAAAACAACTTCTTACTAATAAACTAATATAAGGAATTCAAATATATAAAAGTATAATACATTTCCTAGCAGTAAAAAATTTTCATATAAGTACTAAATGTATAAAGTCTATGAAGTAATAAATTTTCATATAAGTACTATTTCAGTATATGTCAATTTGAGCAGATTTGGGCAAATTTGTTATAAATGTTCTCTGCCATGTTGACGTTACCAACCCGAAAATATATGGAAAAATTCTTTTAACCTATTTAAAATTTAAAAACTCATATATACGTGGGTAATTTATATCATTTTCAAATATCGTCATGGTCATAACACAACTAATAGCATCAAAAGTATTTTTACAATCGATTTTTTTTTTAAATTTTTAACTTGTATGACTTCATATTTAATACTTATATGAAAATTTATTACTTCATAGACTTTATACATTTAATACTTATATGAAAATTTATTACTTCGTAGACTTTATACATTTAATACTTATATGAAAATTTATTACTTCATAGACTTTATACATTTAATACTTATATGAAAATTTATTACTTCATAGACTTAATACATTTAGTACTTATATGAAAATTTATTACTTCATAGATTTTATACATTTAATACTTATATGATAATTCATTACTTCATAGACTTTATATTTTTTATACTTATATGATAATTCATTACTTCATAGACTTTATATTTTGCTTCATAGACTTTATACATTTAATACTTATATGAAAATTTATTACTTCATAGACTTTATACATTTAATACTTATATGAAAATTTATTACTTCATAGACTTTATATTTTACTTCATAGACTTTATACATTTAATACTTATATGAAAATTTATTACTTCATAGACTTTATACAATTAATACTAATATGAAAATTTATTACTTCATAGACTTTATACATTTAATACTTATATGAAAATTCATTACTTCATAGACTTTATATTTTTTATACTTATATAAAAATTTATTACTTCATAGACTTTATACATTTACTACTTATATGAAAATTAATTACTTCATAGACTTTATACAATTAATACTTATATAAAAATTTATTACTTCATAGACTTTATACATTTAATACTTATATGAAAATTCACTACTTCTTAATTTTCATTTAATATTGCAAGCAAAGTATTTTGGTTAACATTTTTATTTTCATGTTATTAAAACACTTGATATACTATTATACCATATTGTATAATATGATTTTAATTCAATTACTTTATTACTTTGGTATATTAAATGATAGTCGTTTGATAACAATCCCAACACTTACCTTATTTTCAATAAATATTGAAAACAAAGTTTTATGCGTTCAAATTTTTATTTTCATGTTATGATTCTCTCAAACACTCATTAATATACCATATTGTATAATATGCTTTTATTTCAATTACTTTATTACTTTTGGTATATTAAATGATAGTCGTTTGATAACAATCCCAACACTTACCTTATTTTCAATAAATATTGAAAACAAAGTTTTATGCGTTCAAATTTTTATTTTCATGTTATGATTCTCTCAAACACTCATTAATATACCATATTGTATATTATGCTTTTATTTCAATTTCTTTATTCCTTTTGGTATATTAAATGATAGTCGTTTGATAACAATCCCAACACTTACCTTATTTTCAATAAATATTGAAAACAAAGTTTTATGCGTTCAAATTTTTATTTTCATGTTATGATTCTCTCAAACACTCATTAATATAATATAACATTGTATGTTTTTGATTCTTATACTTTTATTTTTGGTATATTAAATTAAATGATACTTGTTAGAGAGAAATCATATTTCATTTTCGTTTCTTCTTTTATTATAATATAAATGAAGA
>NW_027212752.1:1702500-1735000 GCF_042242935.1 Bactrocera oleae | reverse complement strand
CTCAAGCCTCTTCTTAACCTGAATGCAACAGCACGCTAAATGACAATCAGGTCAAGAGGGGGTGCACCTAACAAAACTTGCATCGCATCCGTTGAAACGGTGCGACACACTGGCAAACAGGCTAGCATCATACAGCGCTGCACGGAGAGTAGTTTTAGGCGACCGAAGACCGTCGTGGCTAATTCCCACCATACTGCAGCTCCATAAGTGGCACAGGCCACAAATAAGCCACGATATATGGTGCGAACCGCACGACGTCCGAGGCCCCAATCACTCCGTAAAACGCGCCTGACCTTGCCGACAGTCGCCAGCAATCTTTCTTTCACGCTAACCAAGTGTGGTGTGAAACACATCCTTTCCCTCATGGTCAACCCCAAGTATTTGACGAGCGTCATGTACTTGATGCTGACCCCATTTACACGGACAATCGGTGGACGAGCCGGCGACAATCTGCCCTTAAGCAGCATTGTAACCGTTTTGTCCATTGATATGTCCACACCAACACCTACACCCCAGCTGTGGACAATTTCTAAGAATCGTCCTCCCGCTCGCTCTATTTCGGACCTTGAGTGACCTTCAACTAAAAGAAGAAGGTCGTCCGCGTACGCACAACACTTGCATACTGGTTCAAGTTGTCCAAGCAGAGAGTCCATCATAAGGTTCCAAATATATGGACCACAGATGGATCCCTGCGGGCAGCCCCGAGCCACCCCAATCTCAACACTCCCATTCATTCCTACGATTGAGGCTTTTCTGTCCGAAAAGTAGCTGCGCCAGAGAGTAACTTCCGGGCAGCCGAGCTCCTCCAATCGTTCAATCACCCTATCCCAGATTAGGTAGTCAAAAGCTCCCTTAAAGTCAACAAATATGCTAAGGACATATTCGTTGACGTTCTCCCTAACGGCACTCTGGACATACATCCAAGCATCCTCTACACTGCATCCTTTCCTGAAACCATACTGCCTATCCGACCACATATCCCGCGTTAGATCCTGAAGTCGTTCCACCATAACTCTCTCCAGTACTTTTCCCAGCACTGGAAGGAGACTGATGCCCCGATAAGAACGAGGATCACTCCTGATCTTATCAGGGGACTTCAGGAGAGGAACGACCCTAGCCCTTTTCCACTCCCGTGGAAAATATCTCTCCCACACGCACTTATTGTAAATGGCCTCCAAGTATTCCGGAATGAACTTCCACATGCTTTTACACATCTCTCCGTTCAAACCATCAAAACCTGCGGATCTTTTACACCTGACCAGGCCAAAGGCGTATCCCAGCTCCCCTTCATCTAGTGGAGGAACAGGTACCTCACACGTTTGAGATACCCGAGCCTCCGCCCTAGGAAAGAACGCTCCTAGCAGAACCCCAGCACAGTCTCTCCACGTCGATAATACAGTATCACCAACGCGGAGAGAGGTGATATCCTCCCTCTTACGACCCCTACAGATCTTGTAGACCTGAGTAGATAGGGACAGCGTCCGGTGTGTTTTACGTGAGTACCTGCCGTCGACGGCCTTACCTCACGTTGCTCAAAAGCACGGCGTATCAATACAATGCGTTGATCAGCGCCCCGAAAATGCCAGGCATTTTTCAGTACCGATTGGTAGTGTGGAATGGACACATTACACACCTTGGTGAGGTTCGAGGCCTATCTAGCACCTCTGCCGTACTTTGGGTCCGGCACCCGGTTGCAGTGCAACTCCACATTGAGTGAACAAAACACTCTTCCCGCATTTGGGCATCAACCACAACCACCACGATACTCCCCGAAGGGCCAGTCCGCATGAGCAGGTTGGAGCGAACTCCAAGGGCCCCTGCTCCCCGTGGTACCAGAATTAAGTCTCCGGTCAGACCTCGTAGCCGAAGCTACTACCAGTTGAGCTTCCATACTGCTCTGTACTGGTGACCAGGGATTAAATCCCTACCCTTATCTTTCACCCTTAATCTAACCCCTATTTTCAGCTAATTGTCTCCGCCGCCTGAACAATTCACGCGCAAACCTATCAAACGACCCTAACTGTTCGGTATTTGGACTAGTGAAGATCACACCGCTGACGTCTAATCGTCCATTAGTCCAACTAATCCCCATTCCTTCAAGGTTCCTAATGTCCGAGTACATCGGGCAGAGCGCAATAACATGCGCCCAATCTTCAACACGCGCCCCACACATACACTCTGGCGTGTCAGAAAGGTGCCTCTGATGCAGAAATGCGTTCAGAGGACCATGTCCAGTAAGCAGAAAACCCAGGCTCAGACAGAATCGGAAGTCTGGGTTTTCTTCTACAAACCTAACGTCCCGGATGTACCCATAGGTCACCCTACCGTTAGGGCTATTGTCCCAACGGCCTTGCCACCTTATCTTAACCCTGTCCTCTAGAAGTCTCTTGCTTCCTAGATATCCTTCCCTCTCTACGTCAAGGTCGGAAATCAGGTTATTCTGCAGCAAGGACACACTCAAGCCTCTTCTTAACCTGAATGCAACAGCACGCTGTATGACAATCAGGTCAAGAGGGGGTGCACCTAACAAAACTTGCATCGCATCCGTTGAAACGGTGCGACACACTGGCAAACAGGCTAGCATCATACAGCGCTGCACGGAGAGTAGTTTTAGGCGACCGAAGACCGTCGTGGCTAATTCCCACCATACTGCAGCTCCATAAGTGGCACAGGCCACAAATAAGCCACGATATATGGTGCGAACCGCACGACGTCCGAGGCCCCAATCACTCCGTAAAACGCGCCTGACCTTGCCGACAGTCGCCAGCAGTCTTTCTTTCACGCTAACCAAGTGTGGTGTGAAACACATCCTTTCCCTCATGGTCAACCCCAAGTATTTGACGAGCGTCATGTACTTGATGCTGACCCCATTTACACGGACAATCGGTGGACGAGCCGGCGACAATCTGCCCTTAAGCAGCATTGTAACCGTTTTGTCCATTGATTTGTCCACACCAACACCTACACCCCAGCTGTGGACAATTTCTAAGAAACGTCCTCCCGCTCGCTCAATTTCGGACCTTGAGTGACCTTCAACTAAAAGAAGAAGGTCGTCCGCGTACGCACAACACTTGCATACTGGTTCAAGTTGTCCAAGCAGAGAGTCCATCATAAGGTTCCAAATATATGGACTACAGATTAGGTAGTCAAAAGCTCCCTTAAAGTCAACAAATATGCCAAGGACATATTCGTTGACGTTCTCCCTAACGGCACTCTGGACATACATCCAAGCATCCTCTACACTGCGTCCTTTCCTGAAACCATACTGCCTATCCGACCACATATCCCGCGTTAGATCCTGAAGTCGTTCCACCATAACTCTCTCCAGTACTTTTCCCAGCACTGGTAGGAGACTGATGCCCCGATAAGAACGAGGATCACTCCTGATCTTATCAGGGGACTTCAGGAGAGGAACGACCCTAGCCCTTTTCCACTCCCGTGGAAAATATCTCTCCCACACGCACTTATTGTAAATGGCCTCCAAGTATTCCGGAATGAACTTCCACATGCTTTTACACATCTCTCCGTTCAAACCATCAAAACCTGGGGATCTTTTACACCTGACCAGGCCAAAGGCGTATCCCAGCTCCCCTTCATCTAGTGGAGGAACAGGTACCTCACACGTTTGAGATACCCGAGCCTCCGCCCTAGGAAAGAACGCTCCTAGCAGAACCCCAGCACAGTCTCTCCACGTCGATAATACAGTATCACCAACGCGGAGAGAGGTGATATCCTCCCTCTTACGACCCCTACAGATCTTGTAGACCTGAGTAGATAGGGACAGCGTCCGGTGTGTTTTACGTGAGTACCTGCCATCGACGGCCTTACCTCACGGTGCTCAAAAGCACGGCGTATCAATACAATGCGTTGATCAGCGCCCCGAAAATGCCAGGCATTTTTCAGTACCGATTGGTAGTGTGGAATGGACACACTACACACCTTGGTGAGGTTCGAGGCCTATCTAACACCTCTGCCGTACTTTGGGTCCGGCACCCGGTTGCAGTGCAACTCCACATTGAGTGAACAAAACACTCTTCCCGCATTTGGGCATCAACTACAACCACCACGATACTCCCCGAAGGGCCAGTCCGCATGAGCAGGTTGGAGCGAACTCCAAGGGCCCCTGCTCCCCGTGGTACCAGAATTAAGTCTCCGGTCAGACCTCGTAGCCGAAGCTACTACCAGTTGAGCTTCCATACTGATCTGTACTGGTGACCAGGGATTAAATCCCTACCCCTTATCTTTCACCCTTAATCTAACCCCTATTTTCAGCTAATTGTCTCCGCCGCCTGAACAATTCACGCGCAAACCTATCAAACGACCCTAACTGTTCGGTATTTGGACTAGTGAAGATCACACCGCTGACGTCTAATCGTCCATTAGTCTAACTAATCCCCATTCCTTCAAGGTGCCTAATGTCCGAGTACATCGGGCAGAGCGCAATAACATGCGCCCAATCTTCAACACGCGCCCCACACATACACTCTGGCGTGTCAGAAAGGTGCCTCTGATGCAGAAATGCGTTCAGAGGACCAGTCCAGTAAGCAGAAAACCCAGGCTCAGACAGAATCGGAAGTCTGGGTTTTCTTCTACAAACCTAACGTCCTGGATGTACCCATAGGTCACCCTACCGTTAGGGCTATTGTCCCAACGGTCTTGCCACCTTATCTTAACCCTGTCCTCTAGAAGTCAAGGACATATTCGTTGACGTTCTCCCTAACGGCACTCTGGACATACATCCAAGCATCCTCTACACTGCGTCCTTTCCTGAAACCATACTGCCTATCCGACCACATATCCCGCGTTAGATCCTGAAGTCGTTCCACCATAACTCTCTCCAGTACTTTTCCCAGCACTGGAAGTCGTAGATAGGGACAGAGGGAATCTCGTTAATCCATTCATGCGCGTCACTAATTAGATGACGAGGCATTTGGCTACCTTAAGAGAGTCATAGTTACTCCCCCCGTTTACCCGCGCTTACTTCAATTTCTTCACTTTGACATTCACAGAGCACTGGGCAGAAATCACATTGTGTCAACACCCGTTAGGGCCATCACAATGCTTTGTTTTAATTAGACAGTCGGATTCCCCAAGTCCGTGCCAGTTCTGAATTGATTGTTAATTGATAATCGTTATAATTTAAAAAGTATATATAGAATAATAAATCCTTTAGAAATTTTAGCAAGAAAGTTCCACAATTGGCTACGTAACTACTATCCGGGGAACAATAATCGAAATTCTCTATTTACCCAGAACGAGTACATAAACCATGGTATTGCTTTCCAATCAAGCCCGACTATCTCAATCTTCAGAGCCAATCCTTATCCCGAAGTTACGGATCTAATTTGCCGACTTCCCTTACCTACATTATTCTATCGACTAGAGACTCTTCACCTTGGAGACCAGCTGCGGATATTGGTACGGCCTGTTGAGAAGTTTGCGTAACCCCACCATAAATTTTCAAGGTCCGAGGAGAAAATATCGACACAACAGTAAATGTCATGCTCTTCTAGTCCATCTACCATATCTCTCTTCGAAAGACTTCCATGGTAGTACGACTATAAAACAGAAAAGAAAACTCTTCCGATACCTCTCGACGGCTTCTTTATGGTCGTTCCTGTTGCCAGGATGAGCACAAGGCCCATTTTTAATAACAAACGGATACTCAACAGGTTACGGAATTGGAACCGTATTCCCTTTCGTTCAAAATTATTCAAGTGTTTAATTACTATGGAATAAAAATTCATTCTTTTCATTTCATTAAAACTTGAAAATTTTCGGCTTTCGCCTTGAACTTAGGACCGACTAACTCGTGATCAACCACTGTTCACACGAAACCCACTTCAGTCCTCCAAGGTCTCATTCGATTATTTGCTACTACCACCAAGATCTGTACCAATAGCGGCTCCTTGCAGGCTTACGCCAAACACTTCTAAGCACACCATTGTACCCTCCTACTCACTAAAGTTTCAAAATTTATAATCCAACCGAAATTGTATTATAAATCATGTACTTTAGCGGTAATGTATAGGTATACAACTTAAGCGCCATCCATTTTAAGGGCTAGTTGCTTCGGCAGGTGAGTTGTTACTCACTCCTTAGCGGATTACGACTTCCATGTCCACCGTCGTGCTGTTTTAAGCAACCAACGCCTTTCATGGTATCTGCATGAGTTGTTAATTTAGGCACCGTAACATTACGTTTGGTTCATCCCACAGCGCCAGTTCTGCTTAACAAAAGTGGCCCACTGGGCACATTATATCATAACCTCAACCTTCATATCAAGAAAGGTGAGGTTCTTACCCATTTAAAGTTTGAGAATAGGTTAAGGTCGTTTCGACCCTAAGGCCTCTAATCATTCGCTTTACCAGATAAGATTATTTTACATAATTTTTAAATGCACCAGCTATCCTGAGGGAAACTTCGGAGGGAACCAGCTACTAGATGGTTCGATTGGTCTTTCGCCCCTATACTCAATTCTGACAATCGATTTGCACGTCAGAACTGTTTCGGTCTTCCATCAGGGTTTCCCCTGACTTCAACCTGATCAAGTATAGTTCACCATCTTTCGGGTCACAGCATATATGCTCAAGGTACGCTCCAGTTAGAGGTATAAATAATAATAAATTATCATTATACATAACTATATGGAACGCCCCGGGATTGAATTAATAATGTAATACATTAAAAATTAATCCCATTATTAATACAGTTAAGTTAATTTCGCCATTAGGTTTAATATAACCCAATGACTTGCACATATGTTAGACTCCTTGGTCCGTGTTTCAAGACGGGTCCCGAAGGTATCCTGAATCTTTCGCATTGTTAATCATATAAATGCATACAATTAATATTAAAATCAATGATAATAATATTATTGTAAAATTCAAAAGAATTTTAGCATTATATATAATAAAATCTATCAACACTTTATCAAATCATCAGTAATTATTCTATGTTAATAAGCTAAAAGCAAATTAATTTGAATAAACTTAAAAACCAATGATCTTTTGATAAATATTTTATTATGTTAATAGATTACAATGTCCTTATATGAAAAAAATGCACACTATTACTATAATATTTAAAATTAAATACTACAGTTATAATGATGAATTTTTCATAATGGATATTCAGGTTCATCGGGCTTAACCTCTAAGCAGTTTCACGTACTATTTAACTCTCTATTCAGAGTTCTTTTCAACTTTCCCTCACGGTACTTGTTTACTATCGGTCTCATGGTTATATTTAGTTTTAGATGGAGTTTACCACCCACTTAGTGCTGCACTATCAAGCAACACGACTCTTTGGAAATATCTTTCTAGTAATCATTAACGTTATACGGGCCTGGCACCCTCTATGGGTAAATGGCCTCATTTAAGAAGGACTTAAATCGTTAATTTCTCATACTAGATATTAAGATATTCCATACACTGCATCTCACATTTGCCATATAGACAAAGTGACTTAGTGCTGAACTATTTTCTTTTCGCTCGCCGCTACTAAGAAAATCCTTGTTAGTTTCTTTTCCTCCCCTCATTAATATGCTTAAATTCAGGGGGTAGTCCCATATGAAGTGAGGTTGTATAAAATATATTTTAGATTGATTTGTTTATTTTTATTTAATTTTTTTGCTATTTGCTATTTTAAAGAAATATATTTTTATATCTTGATTACTCAAATATTATTCAATCTTTTCATCCCTTTTTAAAATTCATAATATAATAATTAATAAAATTAACAACATTATTCCTCCACATCTTAATATATAAAAATCCAGTGTCACTGTGTATGTTCCGAAATAACTTAAAAACGAGTCAACTGATATTCATGAAAATTGGCATGTATATGTAATTTGGTCCAACTTGAATGATAGGATAGTTATTATTTCAATTAATTGTCTCAACAATTAATAATTAACAATAAACTGATCATCAATGTTGATTGTTGTCATTAGTCGTAGGTTCCATAAGTCTGGAACAGATGGCGCCTCAAGTGAGTTTCTTTACAGAGAACTGTAAAATTTTGTCCTGTGCACCTGATAGATGGCACCACACATTAATGTGGTTACTTTCTTATAGACTCCCACTATACATGTGTTATAACTTGACGTCGCTTCTTTTGAATAATTTTTCATTTTGTCTTCGTTGCTTACATTACTTTGACAGTTACATAAATACAGCCAAATATACAAAATCCGAAAACAACGAAATTCATTCACATTAAAAATTAAATTAATATTTTTAGTAAAATGCGGCCAAGAAAATCTAACCTTAATGCCCGTAGCAAGAAGACTTGATATGCACGTGTTCAAAGAGCTAATGAATCAGTCGAACAGAGTGAAGAAAGAAATGCAACTCAAAGAATTCGCACAGCTGAAATTCGTGTTCGAGAGTCACGAGAACAGCGTGATAATCGTCGACAAGAAAATGCATTGAGAACCAGGCTGGCACGTGAACAACACGTAGATTCATTTAGACTGCGAAACCAAGAAAATCAGCGGACCAGCCGGGCAGTAACACGTGGATCAATTGTTCGTCTTGCTTTTAATTATGAACCAGACATCAATTACTCGGCTCATTCCAAAGTTACTATTGGTGCCATGGACAAAATATGCGAGTATTGTCAGGCGTTGAAATTTCGCAATGAAACACCCGGCATGTGTTGTGCATCAGGAAAAGTTGTTTTGTCACCACTTTCTACTCCACCTGAACCTTTGAAATCTCTTCTTTCTGGCATTTCAAATGAGTCGAAATTATTTTTGCGTAAGACGCGAAAATTTAATTCTTGCTTTCAAATGACGTCGTTTGGAGCATCCAAAGTTTGTGATCTGTCATCTAATGGTCGTAATTTTGAGACAACATTTAAAATTCAAGGCCAAGTATACCATCAAATTGGATCATTGATGCCAATGCCAAATGAAGATCCAAAATTTCTGCAAATCTATTTTATGGGCAATTGTGAAGAACGTGTAACAACTCGATGCCAGTATAATTTCATTGAACAAGCAGAAGAGCGAGCAATTGTATTTTCATTAGAATTATTTTTGGAGAACAGTAATCAATTGGTTCAATTGTTTAAAAGAGTGTCACCACAATTAAAAAGTGACAATTATCAAATTGTCATCAAAGCGGACAAAGTACCTTTGGGAGAACACGCCGGCAGATTCAATGCTCCAACCGTTGATGAAGTTGCTATTATTATGGTTGGTGATCCAGTTGACAACAGATCTATAAAAATTACTCGCCGAGATAATTCAGTGAGTAGAATTTCAGATTTGCACCGTTCGTACGATGCACTCCAGTACCCACTGATATTCTGGCAAGGACAAGATGGATATCATATCAACATTAAACAGTGTAATCCAGTCAATGGTAATGAATTACATAAAACTGTTAGTTCAATGAACTACTATGCATATCGATTAATGATTAGACACAATCAGGACAACTATATCCTTCGATATCGTCAATTGTATCATCAATACGTTGTAGATATGTTTGCTAAGATTGAAAGCGAACGTTTGCGATTCATTCGGTTCAACCAAGCTAAACTACGATCAGAGGATTACATTCACTTACGAGATGCTATTGTTGGAAACGTTGATGGAAATTTAAACACCAATGAAATCGGCAGTGCTGTTATTTTACCTTCAAGCTACATAGGTAGTCCAAGAAACATGCAAGAATACATACAGAATGCAATGACTTATGTGCGTCATTACGGTCGTCCAGATTTGTTTATAACATTTACGTGCAATCCAAATTGGGAGGAAATCCAATCTTTACTATTACCAAGTCAACAATCAATACATCGTCACGATATTACTTCACGAGTGTTTAAACAAAAGTTGAAATCTTTAATTGATTTTATTGTAAAATATTCAGTTTTTGGCAAAACATGTTGTTGGTTATATTCAATTGAGTGGCAGAAACGAGGCTTACCTCATGCTCAAATTTTAATTTGGCTTGAAGATAGAATTCGTCCAGAGGAAATTGATCAAATTATTCCAGCGGAAATTCCAGATTCTTCAATTGATCAAGAATTATTTAATATTGTTAGAAGTCAGATGATTCATGGACCGTGTGGAACTTTTAACATGACATCACCATGCATGGAAAATGGAAGATGTAAAAAAAATTTTCCTAAGAAATTAACAAACGATACCATTACTGATATTGATGGTTATCCATTCTATCGCCGCAGAAACGCTGATAGTGGCGGCCATACATTTCAAATGAGAACATCAAATTCTGTACAATTAGAAATTGACAATCAATGGGTGGTACCATACTCACCACTACTCTCCAAAACGTATAAAGCTCATATTAATGTTGAGCTTTGCAGTTCTGTCAAATCCATCAAGTATATTTGTAAGTACGTTAATAAGGGCAGCGATTTAGCCGTATTTGGAGTACAAAATATAAACGAAAATGATGAAATAGCACGCTACCAAATGGGTAGATATATTAGCAGCAATGAAGCTATCTTGCGTATTCTTAGCTTTCCCATACACCACAGAGAACCTGCTATCCAACATCTTGCAGTGCATCTTGAAAATGGGCAACGTGTGTATTGCACTGAAGAGAATATTCTCCAAAGAGCATTTGAACCGCCAAAACCGACATTAACTGAATTTTTCACTCTTTGCCAAAAAAATAATGTGAATGGTCAATTCGCAAAAAAATTATTATATACTGATATTCCATGCTATTTTACATGGAACACGTCAGCTAAAAAATGGGAACCGCGTAAAAAGGGAGAACCACATCCTTCAATTCCAGGCATATTTAAAGCGAAGACACTGGGACGACTTTATACTGTACATCCAAAACAACGTGAATGCTTTTATCTACGTTTATTGTTGGTGAATGTTCCTGGACCAATCTCTTTTCAATTTTTACGAACAGTTAATGGCCAAGTGTTCAGTACGTATCAAGATGCATGTCACGCGTTGCAACTTTTAGAAGATGACAACCATTGGGATCTGACACTTTCTGATGCTGCTTTAGCGTCCTCGCCGAGTATTATTCGTCAACTCTTTGCCATTATTTTGACGACATGTTTTCCAACACACTCATCTACATTGTGGGAAAAATATAAAAACTCCATGACAGAAGATATACTCTACCGATAAAAACAAATAAACCACTGTCAAAACTTAGACTTCACACAAATTCATCACTTAGTCATTATGGTATTCCATCTCCTAATTGCCCAGCTACAGACTTGGTGAATAGTGATTTGCAGCGAGAAGAACAATTTAATACTCTCGATTTAAATGTATTTGTTACTAACAATGAACCATTATTAACTGACGAGCAGAAGAACATATACCATCGAATTATGTTGGTTGTTGATTGTTTGGCATCAAACAGGCGGTTTTTTTATATAGATGCACCAGGTGGAACCGGTAAAACACATTTGATATCGTTTATTCTTGCGAAACTTCGGTCACTGCAAAAAATTGCTTTAGCAGTTGCATCGTCAGGCATAGCTGCTACTTTGTTGGATGGTGGGCGGACAGCACATTCTGCGTTCAAGCTACCATTAGCTATTCATAACAATCCAAATGCAATGTGTAACATCAAACAAAGAAGCGGAATGGCAACAGTATTACGGAAGGCTTCAATCATAATTTGGGATGAGTGTACTATGGCTCATAAGCATTCGCTCGAATCATTAAATAGGACTATGCAGGATTTAAACAATAATGACAGACTTTTCGGTGGTACTATTTTACTACTATCTGGTGATTTCCGGCAAACGTTGCCAGTTATTCCTCGCTCCACTTTTGCAGATGAAATTAATGGATGTCTAAAACAATCAATTTTATGGAGAAATGTTGAAACACTCAGACTGACAAAAAACAGGCGAGTACTACTCCAAAATGATCCAACAGCACGAAAATTTTCTCAGCAATTACTGGATCTTGGAAACGGTGAAATAGAATTTCAACAAGATACTCAACATGTTAGATTACCAGATAATTTCTGTACTGTTGTTCAAACTAAAAATGAACTGATTGAGAGCGTCTTCCCAGACATACTAAATAACTATTCAAATCATAACTGGCTTAGTAATCGTGCAATTTTGGCAGCAAAAAATTTTGATGTAGATCTGATTAACTACCAGATACAACAATTATTACCAGGTGATTTAATGTCATTCAAGTCTATTGATGCTACTGTAGAAGAAAACGAGGCAGTGAATTTCCCAATTGAATTTTTAAATTCTTTAGAAATAGCAGGAATGCCACCACACAATATTCGATTGAAAATTGGATCACCGATTATTTTACTCCGTAATTTAAACCCTCCTAAACTATGTAACGGTACACGGTTGGTGATCAAAAGAATCACTGGAAACGTTCTTGAAGCAACTATTTTGACCGGAAAATTTAAAGGAGAAATCGTTTTGTTACCACGTATTCCGATGATACCATCCGATTCTCCCATACCATTTAAAAGACTACAGTTTCCCATTCTTTTAGCTTTCGCGATGACTATAAATAAATCTCAAGGTCAAACAATGTCTATTTGCGGTTTAGACTTGAAAAATCCATGTTTCTCTCATGGGCAATTATACGTGGCCTGTTCACGAGTAGGAAGACCATCAAGCTTATTTGTATTAACCAAAGACCGATTGACCAAAAATATTGTACACCGATTGGCGCTTCATTAAACATTGGAACTGTGATTTATTACAATTATTAATTATTAATTTAGAGTATTAATTGTTAAACAAAAATTTTTAAAGTATTTGTTGAATAAATGTTATATTAATTTGTGTTAAATTTTCTGTTTCAAACCACAGCAACGCGTGGCCGGGTCAGCTAGTATCATATATTTTTTTTTATTATAAATTTTTCTCAATACAATAGAGTGAATTAATTCTAGAATAAAAATTTATTTTATGCTAGACATTCCTCTTATGTATTATTTAATATAATTTAAATAATGTTGAAAATTTTTTCTTTTATGGGAATACTAAGATTCTCATTTATCATAAATTTTCGTTCAAATATGAGGTATTCAAGAATATATTTTCTATATTTCTTTTTATGCTATTAATATTATGGATTGAAAAATACAATCCAATAATATGCCATATGCTTAAATTCTATTAATTGACTAAAAGAATAAGCAACTAATTTAGCATAGTCTTACAACCCTCAACCATATGTAGTCCAAGCAGCACTTTAAAATTAATTAAAGTACATAACAGCATGGACCGCAATATGCGTTCAAAATGTCGATGTTCATGTGTCCTGCAGTTCACACGATGACGCACAGTTTGCTGCGTTCTTCATCGACCCATGAGCCGAGTGATCCACCGCTTAGAGTGATAATTTTTTTGTATTTTTTTAATTCAAAGTCAAAGAATTTTAATTTATTGAAAGTATTAATAATTAATCAATAATAAATTTTTAATACAAAAGTTGCTGCCCTTATTAACGTACTTACAAATATACTTGATGGATTTGACAGAACTGCAAAGCTCAACATTAATATGAGCTTTATACGTTTTGGAGAGTAGTGGTGAGTATGGTACCACCCATTGATTGTCAATTTCTAATTGTACAGAATTTGATGTTCTCATTTGAAATGTATGGCCGCCACTATCAGCGTTTCTGCAGCGATAGAATGGATAACCATCAATATCAGTAATGGTATCGTTTGTTAATTTCTTAGGAAAATTTTTTTTACATCTTCTATTTTCCATGCATGGTGATGTCATGTTAAAAGCTCCACACGGTCCATGAATCATCTTGATCAATTGAAGAATCTGGAATTTCCGCTGAAATAATTTGATCAATTTCCTCTGGACGAATTCTATCTTCAAGCCAAATTAAAATGTGAGCATGAGGTAAGCCTCGTTTCTGCCACTCAATTGAATATAACCAACAACATGTTTTGCCAAAACCTGAATATTTTACAATAAAATCAATCAAAGATTTCAACTTTTGTTTAAACACTCGTGAAGTAATATCGTGACGATGTATTGATTGTTGACCTGGTAATAGTAAAGATTGGATTTCCTCCCAATTTTGATTGCACGTAAATGTTATAAACAAATCTGGACGACCGTAATGACGCACATAAGTCATTGCATCCTGTATGTATTCTTGCATGTTTCTTGGACTACCTATGTAGCTTGAAGGTAAAATAACAGCACTGCCGATTTCATTGGTGTTTAAATTTCCATCAACGTTTCCAACAATAGCATTTCGTAAGTGAATGTAATCCTCTGATCGTAGTTTAGCTTGGTTGAACCGAATGAATCGCAAACGTTCGCTTTCAATCTTAGCAAACATATCTACAACGTATTGATGATACAATTGACGATATCGAAGGATATAGTTGTCCTGATTGTGTCTAATCATTAATCGATATGCATAGTAGTTCATTGAACTAACAGTTTTATGTAATTCATTACCATTGACTGGATTACACTGTTTAATGTTGATATGATATCCATCTTGTCCTTGCCAGAATATCAGTGGGTACTGGAGTGCATCGTACGAACGGTGCAAATCTGAAATTCTACTCACTGAATTATCTCGGCGAGTAATTTTTATAGATCTGTTGTCAACTGGATCACCAACCATAATAATAGCAACTTCATCAACGGTTGGAGCATTGAATCTGCCGGCGTGTTCTCCCAAAGGTACTTTGTCCGCTTTGATGACAATTTGATAATTGCCACTTTTTAATTGTGGTGACACTCTTTTAAACAATTGAAGCAATTGCCCATAAAATAGATTTGCAGAAATTTTGGATCTTCATTTGGCATTGGCATCAATGATCCAATTTGATGGTATACTTGGCCTTGAATTTTAAATGTTGTCTCAAAATTACGACCATTAGATGACAGATCACAAACTTTGGATGCTCCAAACGACGTCATTTGAAAGCAAGGATTTAATTTTCGCGTCTTACGCAAAAATAATTTCGACTCATTTGAAATGCCAGAAAGAAGAGATTTCAAAGGTTCAGGTGGAGTAGAAAGTGGTGACAAAACAACTTTTCCTGATGCACAACACATGCCGGGTGTTTCATTGCGAAATTTTAACGCCTGACAATATTGGCATATTTTGTCCATGGCACCAATAGTAACTTTGGAATGAGCCGAGTAATTGATGTCTGGTTCATAATTAAAAGAAAGACGAACAATTGATCCACGTGTTACTGCCCGGCTGGTCCGCTGATTTTCTTGGTTTCGCAGTCTAAATGAATCTACGTGTTGTTCACGTGCCAGCCTGGTTCTCAATGCATTTTCTTGTCGACGATTATCACGCTGTTCTCGGGACTCTCGAACACGAATTTCAGCTGTGCGAATTCTTTGAGTTGCATTTCTTTCTTCACTCTGTTCGACTGATTCATTAGCTCTTTGAACACATGCATATCAAGTCTTCTTGATACGGGCATTAAGGTTAGATTTTCTTGGCCGCAATTTACTAAAAATATTAATTTAATTTTTAATGTGAATGAATTTCGTTGTTTTCGGATTTTGTATATTTGGCTGTATTTATGTAACTGTCAAAGTAATGTAAGCAACGAAGACAAAATGAAAAATTATTCAAAAGAAGCGACGTCAAATTATACAGGCAAAATAACACATGTATAGTGTGTAGTCTATAAGAAAGTATACCACATTAATGTGTGTTGCCATCTATCAGGTGCACAGGACAAAATTTTACAGTTCTCTGTAAAGAAACTCGCTTGAGGCGCCATCTGTTCCAGACTTATGGAACCTACGACTAATGACAACAATCAACATTGATGATCAGTTTATTGTTAATTATTAATTGTTGAGACGATTAATTGAAATAATAACTATCCTATCATTCAAGTTGGACCAAACTACATATACATGCCAATTTTCATGAATATCAGTTGACTCGTTTTTGAGTTATTTCGGAACATACACAGTGACACTGGATTTTTATATATTAAGATAATGCATTACAAGGAGTTAAAAAAAAAAAAAACAGAAAAACATTCAAAACATTGTATAATTCAAAACATTTTGAATGAAAAGAACAAAAAGAAAACTTTTTTTTCTTTTTTATTCTTTTTTTTATTTTGTTTTTATATAATTATTTTTTTTTTCTTTTCGGATAGGAACACAATAATGATCCTTCCGCAGGTTTACCTACGGAAACCTTGTTACGACTTTTACTTCCTCTAAATAATCAAGTTCGGTCAACTTTTGCGAAACAACCGTGAAACACAAGGCGTCACAGTGATCACGTCCGGAGACCTCACTAAATAATTCAATCGGTAGTAGCGACGGCGGTGTGTACAAAGGGCAGGGACGTAATCAATGCGAGTTAATGACTCACACTTACTGGGAATTCCAACTTCATGTGAACAGTTTCAGTTCACAATCCCAAGCATAAAAGTGGTTCAGCGGTTTACCCGGACCTCTCGGTCTAGGTAATACACGTTGATACTTTCATTGTAGCGCGCGTGCAGCCCAGGACATCTAAGGGCATCACAGACCTGTTATTGCTCAATCTCGTTACTGCTAGACGCAATTTGTCCATTTAAGAAGCTAGTGTCCTTATAATGGGACAAACCAACAGGTACGACTCCACTTATATAAACACATTCAAACACTTGTACATTCAAGATGAACGCATGAATGAAGGCTATATAAGCTTCAACACCATAATCCTTCCGTCAATTCCTTTAAGTTTCAGCTTTGCAACCATACTTCCCCCGGAGCCCAAAAGCTTTGGTTTCCCGGGAAGCGACTGAGAGAGCCATAGTAGTAGCTACACCCAATTGCTAGCTGGCATCGTTTATGGTTAGAACTAGGGCGGTATCTGATCGCCTTCGAACCTCTAACTTTCGTTCTTGATTAATGAAAACATCTTTGGCAAATGCTTTCGCTTAAGTTAGTCTTACGACGGTCCAAGAATTTCACCTCTCGCGTCGTAATACTAATGCCCCCAAACTGCTTCTATTAATCATTACCTCTTGATCTAAAAACCAATGAAAGTGGAACAGAGGTCTTATTTCATTATTCCATGCACAAAATATTCAGGCATTTGGAGCCTGCTTTAAGCACTCTAATTTGTTCAAAGTAATTGTACCGGCCCACAACAACACTCGATGAAGAGCACTGAAGCAGGTTTAAATAGGAGGAATATATAAAAAATACATTGTATTAATTATATATAAGAACTCCACCGGTAATGCGCTTACATACATAAGGTAATGTACACACCACAATTATAGTTGTACTACCCGTATGAAGCACAAATTCAACTACGAACGTTTTAACCGCAACAACTTTAATATACGCTATTGGAGCTGGAATTACCGCGGCTGCTGGCACCAGACTTGCCCTCCTTTTCCAATTTCCATTCCAATTACAGGGCCTCGGATATGAGTCCTGTATTGTTATTTTTCGTCACTACCTCCCCGAACTGGGTGTGGGTAATTTACGCGCCTGCTGCCTTCCTTAGATGTGGTAGCCGTTTCTCAGGCTCCCTCTCCGGAATCGAACCCTGATTCCCCGTTACCCGTTGCAACCATGGTAGTCCTAGATACTACCATCAAAAGTTGATAGGGCAGACATTTGATAGATCTGTCGTCGGTACGAGACCATACGATCTGCAAGTTATCTAGAGTTCAACCAATATAACGATCGAATGAAAGCTTGGTTTTAGCCTAATAAAAGCACACGTTCCAAAAGGTCCGTGTTTAGTTTGCATGTATTAGCTCTAGAATTACCACAGTTATCCAAGTAACTGTTAACGATCTATGGAACCATAACTGATATAATGAGCGTTTTGCGGTTTCACTTTTGATTTGTTTGTACATGCATGGCTTAATCTTTGAGATAAGCATATAACTACTGGCAGGATCAACCAGAATAATATAATTTCTTTTTTATATAATATTTTTTATATTATATAAAAATTTAAAATGATATTTTCTTATTTGAAAATTATACACAAATACACAAAACATAAAACATAAAAACATTTACAATATACACAACAATTTTTCTATGTTTCTTTCTTTATTATATTTCTTTGAATTGATTTTTTTTTCATTATATTTCATTTCTATTGTGTGATTTTGTAATGGATTTTTTTAATCTTTGTTTTGGTATCGTGAAAAGAATTTTCGTTCTCTATACATATTATTATTTAATTATGTAAGAACGATATTTCTTCTTATATTGGCAAAATTTTCAAATAATATCATTCTATACATTTTACTTTATTTCAATGCATATAGTAATATATATATCTTTTTTTAAGAGTATATACATTTTTTTCTTGATTTGAAATTAATAATTTCAAATTCTATTATATTTATTTCAATAATAAATATATGATATAAAGTATTTTCGGGTGCAACACATTAATATTTTATTATATTTAAAAACCATCCTTTTACACATATATTTTATGAGTAAATATTAGAATAGCTCACAAATAAAACTAAAATATTGTTTAATATTTATTTCTACAATATGTTAGTATAGAATAATAGATTTTTATTTTTTTGTATAAAACAAAATCTATTTCTATTTAAACTAACTGTAGGAAACCAGGAATAAAAAACGCTCATATTATACAATATGTTAGTACAGAATATAGAGTTTTGTATAAAACAAAATCTATTTCTATTTAAACTAACTGTATAAAAACCAGGAATAAAAAATTATTATTTCTACAATATGTTAGCCACATAGAATATATAGAGTTTTGTATAAAACAAAATCTATTTCCGTTTAAACTAACTGTAGGAAACCAGGATTAAAAAACGCTCATAATATACAATATGTTAGTACAGAATATAGAGTTTTGTATAAAACAAAATCTATTTCTATTTAAACTAACTGTATAAAAACCAGGAATAAAAAACGCTCATAATATACAATATGTTAGTACAGAATATAGAGTTTTGTATAAAACAAAATCTATTTCTATTTAAACTAACTGTATAAAAACCAGGAATAAAAAATTTTTATTTCTACAATATGTTAGCCACATAGAATATATAGAGTTTTGTATAAAACAAAATCTATTTCTATTTAAACTAACTGTAGGAAACCAGGAATAAAAAATGCTCATAATATACAATATGTTAGTACAGAATATAGAGTTTTGTATAAAACAAAATATATTTCTATTTAAACTAACTGTATAAAAACCAGGAATAAAAAACGCTCATAATATACAATATGTTAGTACAGAATATAGAGTTTTGTATAAAACAAAATCTATTTCTATTTAAACTAACTGTATAAAAACCACGAATAAAAATTTTTTATTTCTACAATATGTTAGCCACATAGAATATATAGAGTTTTGTATAAAACAAAATCTATTTCTATTTAAACTAACTGTAGGAAACCAGGAATAAAAAACGCTCATATTATACAATATGTTAGTACAGAATATAGAGTTTTGTATAAAACAAAATCTATTTCTATTTAAACTAACTGTATAAAACCAGGAATAAAAAGGCACACAAAATCAACTTCCATTTTCATATTTACTTAAAAATACATATAAAGTAAAAAATATTTCCATATAAATACTAAGTAAATAAAGTCATACAAGTACGAAAATTTTCATACAAGTACTAAATACATAAATCATATAAGTATAGTAATATTCATACATATAAGTATTTAAAAACAACTTCTTACTAATAAACTAACATAAGGAATTCAAATATATAAAAGTATAATACATTTCCTAGCAGAAAAAAATTTTCATATAAGTACTAAATGTATAAAGTCTATGAAGTAATAAATTTTCATATAAGTACTATTTCAGTATATGTCAATTTGAGCAGATTTGTGCAAATTTGTTAAAAATGTTCTCTGTCATGTTGACGTTACCAACCCGAAAATATATGGAAAAATTCTTTTAACCTATTTAAAATTTAAAAACTCATATATACGTGGGTAATTTATATCATTTTCAAATATCGTCATGGTCATAATACAACTAATAACATCAAAAGTATTTTTACAATCGATTTTTTTTTTTAAATTTTTAACTTGTATGACTTCATATTTAATACTTATATGAAAATTTATTACTTCATAGACTTTATACATTTAATACTTATATGAAAATTCATTACTTCATAGACTTTATATTTCTTATACTTATATAAAAATTTATTACTTCATAGACTTTATACATTTAATACTTATATGAAAATTTATTACTTCATAGACTTTATACATTTAATACTTATATGAAAATTCATTACTTCATAGACTTTATATTGTTTATACTTATATAAAAATTTATTACTTAATAGACTTTATATTTTGCTTCATAGACTTTATACATTTAATACTTATATGAAAATTTATTACTTAATAGACTTTATACATTTAATACTTATATGAAAATTTATTACTTCATAGACTTTATACATATAATACTTATATAAAAATTCATTACTTCATAGACTTTATATTTTTTATACTTATATAAAAATTTATTACTTCATAGACTTTATATTTTACTTCATAGACTTTATACATTTAATACTTATATGAAAATTTATTACTTCATAGACTTTATACATTTAATACTTATATGAAAATTCATTACTTCATAGACTTTATATTTTTTATACTTATATAAAAATTTATTACTTCATAGACTTTATACAATTAATACTTATATGAAAATTTATTACTTCATAGACTTTATACATTTAATATTTATATGAAAATTTATTACTTCATAGACTTTATACAATTAATACTTATATGAAAATTTATTACTTCATAGACTTTATACATTTAATACTTATATGAAAATTTATTACTTCATAGACTTTATACTTTAATACTTATATGAAAATTTATTACTTCATAGACTTTATACAATTAATACTTATATGAAAATTTATTACTTCATAGACTTTATACATTTAATACTTATATGAAAATTTATTACTTCATAGACTTTATACATTTAATACTTATATGAAAATTTATTACTTCATAGACTTTATACATTTAATACTTATATGAAAATTCATTACTTCATAGACTTTATATTGTTTATACTTATATAAAAATTTATTACTTAATAGACTTTATATTTTGCTTCATAGACTTTATACATTTAATACTTATATGAAAATTTATTACTTAATAGACTTTATACATTTAATACTTATATGAAAATTTATTACTTCATAGACTTTATACAATTAATACTTATATGAAAATTTATTACTTCATAGACTTTATACAATTAATACTTATATGAAAATTTATTACTTCATAGACTTTTTACTTTAATACTTATATGAAAATTTATTACTTCATAGACTTTATACAATTAATACTTATATGAAAATTTATTACTTCATAGACTTTATACATTTAATACTTATATGAAAATTTATTACTTCATAGACTTCATACAATTAATACTTATATGAAAATTTATTACTTCATAGACTTTATACATTTAATACTTATATGAAAATTTATTACTTCATAGACTTCATACAATTAATACTTATATGAAAATTTATTACTTCATAGACTTTATACAATTAATACTTATATGAAAATTTATTACTTCATAGACTTTATACATTTAATATTTATATGAAAATTTATTACTTCATAGACTTTATACAATTAATACTTATATTAAAATTTATTACTTCATAGACTTTATACATTTAATACTTATATGAAAATTTATTACTTCATAGACTTTACTACTTATATGAAAATTTACTACTTCATAGATTTTATACAATTAATAATTATATGAAAATTTATTACTTCATAGACTTTATACAATTAATACTTATATGAAAATTTATTACTTCATAGACTTTATACATTTAATACTTATATGAAAATTTATTACTTCATAGACTTTATACATTTACTACTTATATGAAAATTTATTACTTCATAGACTTTATACAATTAATACTTATATGAAAATTTATTACTTCATAGACTTTTTACTTTAATACTTATATGAAAATTTATTACTTCATAGACTTTATACAATTAATACTTATATGAAAATTTATTACTTCATAGACTTTATACATTTAATACTTATATGAAAATTTATTACTTCATAGACTTTATACAATTAATACTTATATGAAAATTTATTACTTCATAGACTTTATACAATTAATACTTATATGAAAATTTATTACTTCATAGACTTTATACATTTAATATTTATATGAAAATTTATTACTTCATAGACTTTATACAATTAATACTTATATGAAAATTTATTACTTCATAGACTTTATACATTTAATACTTATATGAAAATTTATTACTTCATAGACTTTATACTTTAATACTTATATGAAAATTTATTACTTCTAGATTTTATACAATTAATACTTATATGAAAATTTATTACTTCATAGACTTTATACAATTAATACTTATATGAAAATTTATTACTTCATAGACTTTATACATTAAATATTTATATGAAAATTTATTACTTCATAGACTTTATACATTTAATACTTATATGAAAATTTATTCCTTCATAGACTTTATACTTCATAGACTTTATACATTTAATACCTATATGAAAATTTATTACTTCATAGACTTTTTACATTTAATACTTATGTGAAAATTTATTACTTCATAGACTTTGTACATTTAATATTTATATGAAAATTTATTACTTCATAGACTTTATACATTTAATACTTATATGAAAATTTATTAATTCATAGACTTTATACATTTAATACTTATATGAAAATTTATTCCTTCATAGACTTTATATTTTACTTCATAGACTTTATACATTTAATACTTATATGAAAATTTATTACTTCATAGACTTTATACATTTAATACTTATATGAAAATTTATTACTTCATAGACTTTTTACATTTAATACTTATGTGAAAATTTATTACTTCATAGACTTTGTACATTTAATATTTATATGAAAATTTATTACTTCATAGACTTTATACATTTAATACTTATATGAAAATTTATTACTTCATAGACTTTATACATTTAATACTTATATGAAAATTTATTACTTCATAGACTTTTTACATTTAATACTTATGTGAAAATTTATTACTTCATAGACTTTGTACATTTAATATTTATATGAAAATTTATTACTTCATAGACTTTATACATTTAATACTTATATGAAAATTTATTACTTCATAGACTTTATACAATTAATACTAATATGAAAATTTATTACTTCATAGACTTTATACATTTAATACTTATATGAAAATTCATTACTTCATAGACTTTATATTTTTTATACTTATATAAAAATTTATTACTTCATAGACTTTATATTTTACTTCATAGACTTTATACATTTAATACTTATATGAAAATTTATTACTACATAGACTTTTTACATTTAATACTTATGTGAAAATTTATTACTTCATAGACTTTGTACATTTAATATTTATATGAAAATTTATTACTTCATAGACTTTATACATTTAATACTTATATGAAAATTTATTACTTCATAGACTTTATACATTTAATACTTATATGAAAATTTATTACTTCATAGACTTTTTACATTTAATACTTATGTGAAAATTTATTACTTCATAGACTTTGTACATTTAATATTTATATGAAAATTTATTACTTCATAGACTTTATACATTTAATACTTATATGAAAATTTATTACTTCATAGACTTTATACATTTAATACTTATATGAAAATTTATTACTTCATAGACTTTTTACATTTAATACTTATGTGAAAATTTATTACTTCATAGACTTTATACATTTAATACTTATATGAAAATTTATTACTTCATAGACTTTATACAATTAATACTAATATGAAAATTTATTACTTCATAGACTTTATACATTTAATACTTATATGAAAATTCATTACTTCATAGACTTTATATTTTTTATACTTATATAAAAATTTATTACTTCATAGACTTTATATTTTACTTCATAGACTTTATACATTTAATACTTATATGAAAATTTATTACTACATAGACTTTTTACATTTAATACTTATATGAAAATTTATTACCTCATAGACTTTATACAATTAATAGTTATATGAAAATTTATTACTTCATAGACTTTATACATTTAATACTTATATGAAAATTTATTACTTCATAGACTTTATACAATTAATACTTATATGAAAATTTATTACTTCATAGACTTTATACATTTAATATTTATATGAAAATTTATTACTTCATAGACTTTATACAATTAATACTTATATGAAAATTTATTACTTCATAGACTTTATACATTTAATACTTATATGAAAATTTATTACTTCATAGACTTTATACTTTAATACTTATATGAAAATTTATTACTTCATAGATTTTATACAATTAATACTTATATGAAAATTTATTACTTCATAGACTTTATACATATAATACTTATATGAAAATTCATTACTTCATAGACTTTATATTTTTTATACTTATATAAAAATTTATTACTTCATAGACTTTATATTTTACTTCATAGACTTTATACATTTAATACTTATATGAAAATTTATTACTTCATAGACTTTATACATTTAATACTTATATGAAAATTCATTACTTCATAGACTTTATATTTTTTATACTTATATAAAAATTTATTACTTCATAGACTTTATATTTTACTTCATAGACTTAATACATTTAATACATATATGAAAATTTATTACTTCATAGACTTTATACAATTAATACTAATATGAAAATTTATTACTTCATAGACTTTATACAATTAATACTTATATGAAAATTTATTACTTCATAGACTTTATACATTTACTACTTATATGAAAATTTATTACTTCATAGACTTTATACATTTAATACTTATATAAAAATTTATTACTTCATAGACTTTATACATTTAATACTTATATGAAAATTTATTACTTCATAGACTTTATACAATTAATACTTATATGAAAATTTATTACTTCATAGACTTTAGACATTTACTACTTATATGAAAATTTATTACTTCATAGACTTTATACAATTAATACTTAAATGAAAATTTATTACTTCATAGACTTTATACATTTAATGCTTATATGAAAATTCACTATTTCTTAATTTTCATTTAATATTGCAAGCAAAGTATTTTGGTTAACATTTTTATTTTCATGTTATTAAAACACTTGATATACTATTATACCATATTGTATAATATGATTTTAATTCAATTACTATATTACTTTGGTATATTAAATGATAGTCGTTTGATAACAATCCCAACACTTACCTTATTTTCAATAAATATTGAAAACAAAGTTTTATGCGTTCAAATTTTTATTTTCATGTTATGATTCTCTCAAACACTCATTAATATACCATTTGTATAATATGCTTTAATTTCAATTACTTTATTACTTTTGGTATATTAAATGATAGTCGTTTGATAACAATCCCAACACTTACCTTATTTTCAATAAATATTGAAAACAAAGTTTTATGCGTTCAAATTTTTATTTTCATGTTATGATTCTCTCAAACACTCATTAATATACCATATTGTATAATATGCTTTTATTTCAATTACTTTATTACTTTTGGTATATTAAATGATAGTCGTTTGATAACAATCCCAACACTTACCTTATCTATAATATAAAAATGAATCGCAAAATGTGTTGGTAAGCGCATAACTCAACAACGCCTGGACCAATTTAGCTAAATCTTTTTTTTAAATTTTCGTTGAAGTTCAAGGATGGTTTTTACGGCGATAAAAATTATAATTATTGCTGGAAAAACCCTAAAAATAGCCCTTTTCTTTTTCCCATAAAAATGATTTGTAACTAAAACGTAGTCAATTTGAGCTTTATTGCTATGGTATAAAGTTCATATTAAATTACAAGCACTCACTGTTGTCTAAGCAATGTAGGTGTGTTCTTAACGTCAAAGATCATATCTATCAAAACAATGTGCGTGTGTGCGTTGGAGCTCAGAATATATAGTTGGAGGAGTTTAATGTGGCGTTCCGAAACTAGCGGACCAACAGTGTTTTATTATTTTTAATATCCAAATTTTAAGTACGGCTTAAAAGGATTTGACTTCAAGTCATATAAAATTTAAAAAGAAAAAAGTTGTCTGTTACCTAATCTACTGAGTTTGCTTTTGACGACTGATACACGAAACAAATTCGTATATAGTTTTTTGTGCAGAGTGTTTACTTAGTTAGTGTTTGTTTAGTTCGTGATTAGTGAAAAAATAATTTATATTTGATATGCCTCCTATAAGACGAAGCAATTTAGGTAGAAGAACCAGAAATGCTACAAACCAAGCTAATTACCGATCTAATCGTACTGCACAAGAACGTGACGACGGAAATGAACGTGAAAGAATTCGGATATCACAAACGCGTGAAGCGCGAGCGCGACATTCAACTAATAATCGCGCAAGTTTGAATCGAGCTGCTTTCAGTTACGATGTGTCAATTGACTACAGTAACTACCAATATTTTGTTATTGGTTCTATGAACTCGGTTTGCTCACACTGTAAGGCATTAAAATACAAAAACGAAACCAATGGATTGTGTTGCGCAAATGGTAAAGTGAAATTGATACCATTGGATCCACCACCAGAACCATTGTACTCATGATACATGGTCCCTGTGGAACTCTTAATCAAAATTCACCGTGTATGATGGATGGTAAATGTTCAAAACGATATCCACGGACATTAATATCGGAAACAATTACTGGTAATGACGGTTATCCATTGTATCGTCGCAGATCGACAGCAGACAATGGAAAATCAACAATTGTCAAATTAAATCAACAAGATATTGAAATAGATAATCGTTGGATTGTTCCATATTCACCCATTTTATCAAAGACATTCAAAGCACACATCAACGTTGAATCTTGCCATTCAGTGAAATCTATTAAATACATTTGCAAATATGTAACCAAAGGGAGTGATATGGCTGTGATTGGAATTGGTGCAGAGAATTCCAATGATGAAGTTACCCAATACCAAATGGGCCGCTACGTCAGTAGTAATGAAGCAGTTTTGCGAATATTTTCTTTTCCTATTCATGAGAGACACCCTTCTGTTGTTCACTTAGCTGTGCATTTAGAAAATGGACAAAGAGTGTATTTTACAGCACAGAACGCAGTACAAAGAGCTGCTCAGCCACCATCTACTACATTAACCAGTTTTTTTGAGACATGCCAAAACGATTATTTCGCACAAACATTGCTATATTCTGAAATGCCAAAATATTATACCTGGAATCAATCCTCAAGGAGATTTATACGACGGAAACAAGGAAAACCAGTTCCAGGATATACAGATGTATATTCCACCGATGCGATTGGCCGGATTTATTCAGTACATCCAAGCAATGATGAATGTTTTTACTTACGACTGCTATTAGTCAATGTAGGTGGCCCAACATCATTCCAACAGTTACGAACTGTTGATGGTGAATTGTGTGGATCCCACAGAGAAGCCTGTCAACGTTTGCAATTGCTTGAAAATGACGCTCATTGGGATCAAACTCTCAATGATGCTGTAATATCATCACACGCTCACCAAATACGAACATTGTTTTCTATAATCATATCTACATGCTTCCCATCAAACCCAATTGATTTGTGGATCAAGTACAAAGATTATATGTGTGATGATATTTTGTATCAAATACGGAATAGAATGGGAAATCCAAATATACAAATCAGTGAAGAAATTTACAATGAAGTATTGATTTCAATTGAGGACATGTGCTTGATAATGTCAAACAAACTATTAATTCAATTAGGCCTGACCGCGCCCAATCGTCCAATACATGACGCTTTTAACCAAGAGCCTCGAGAAAAACTGTATGATCTCAACTCTTTGAAAGAATTAATTCAAACAAATCTTCCACTGTTAAATGAACAACAGAAGTATGTATTTGAAACTCTTATGAAAGTAACAAATGATGAAACTGGAGGCATTTACTTCTTAGATGCACCTGGTGGTACAGGAAAAACTTTTTTGATTTCATTAATATTAGCAACAATTCGCTCACAAAATAAAATTGCACTTGCACTCGCTTCGTCGGGAATCGCAGCAACTTTGCTTGAAGGTGGTCGAACAGCCCATTCAGCACTAAAATTGCCATTAAATATGCAAAGCAATGAAACTCCAACCTGCAACGTTTCGAAGAACTCTGCAATGGCAAAGGTTTTGCAGCAATGCAAATTGATTGTTTGGGATGAATGCACGATGGCACATAAAAAATCTTTGGAGGCTTTAGACAGAACCTTAAAAGATCTACGGAGCAATAATAACCGATTTGGTGGTGCAATGATTTTATTAGCAGGAGATTTTCGTCAAACATTGCCAGTGATTCCACGATCAACGCCAGCTGATGAACTCAATGCATGTCTAAAGTCCTCAAATGTGTGGAAACATGTCAAAGTACTTCATTTAAGTAAGAATATGCGTGTCGAATTGCAAAATGACCAATCTGGAAACATATTCTCTAAACAACTCATTGACATTGGTAATGGCAAATTTCCTATAGACATGTTGACTGGCTGCATTAACTTTCCTCAAAGTTTTTGTCAGTTAACTCGATCAAAAGATGAACTTATTCAGAAGGTGTTTCCAGATGTTTCTCAAAATCAAAATACAGAAACCATGATTGGTTGAGCGAACGAGCTATACTGGCTGCAAAAAACATAGATGTAAATGAATTAAATTTCAAAATTCAAGAACAAATTACAGGCGAATTGAGGATATATAAATCAGTTGATTCGGCTACTAATCAAGATGATGTAGTCAACTAACCACCGGAATTTTTAAACTCGCTGGATTTGCCAGGATTGCCACCTCACAATCTTCAATTAAAGGTTGGATCGGTGGTTATAATGTTGCGAAATATCAACCAACCGCGTCTTTGCAACGGTACACGGTTAGCGATAAAAAAATTACTAAACAATGTGATAGAAGCAACTATACTCAAAGGAAAGTATAAAGGAGAAGATGTTCTTATACCGCGCATCCCAATGATTCCGACTGATGTGCCATTTGAGTTTAAACGACTACAGTTTCCAGTACGGCTTGCTTTTTCTATGACTATAAACAAGTCCCAGGGGCAATCATTAAGTGTTTGTGGTATTAATCTAGAAAACCCATGTTTCTCACATGGTCAATTGTATGTTGCCTGTTCCCGTGTTGGAAAACCATCAGATTTTTTTATCTATGCGCCAGGTAATCAAACAAAAAACATCGTATACCACAAGGCACTACAATGATAATAATAATAATTATGATTCACATGATTAACAATAAAGCGATTACTTATTTTTAAATCCTTATATATGTTTTATTTAATTATTTTTTATTCACAACGCCCTATCACCAGGGTGACGGTTCTGTTCAGGAGAATTTTTTAAAATACGTAGGCGAAACAAATGCCAAATTACAAATCTTTTTGACAGGACGAAGTCTGTCGGGAGTTTTTCTCGAGGCTCTTGGTTAAAAGCGTCATGCATTGGACGATTGGGCGCGGTCAGGCCTAATTGAATTAATAGTTTGTTTGACATTATCAAGCACATGTCCTCAATTGAAATCAATACTTCATTGTAAATTTCTTCACTGATTTGTATATTTGGATTTCCCATTCTATTCCGTATTTGATACAAAATATCATCACACATATAATCTTTGTACTTGATCCACAAATCAATTGGGTTTGATGGGAAGCATGTAGATATGATTATAGAAAACAATGTTCGTATTTGGTGAGCGTGTGATGATATTACAGCATCATTGAGAGTTTGATCCCAATGAGCGTCATTTTCAAGCAATTGCAAACGTTGACAGGCTTCTCTGTGGGATCCACACAATTCACCATCAACAGTTCGTAACTGTTGGAATGATGTTGGGCCACCTACATTGACTAATAGCAGTCGTAAGTAAAAGCATTCATCATTGCTTGGATGTACTGAATAAATCCGGCCAATCGCATCGGTGGAATATACATCTGTATATCCTGGAACTGGTTTTCCTTGTTTCCGTCGTATAAATCTCCTTGAGGATTGATTCCAGGTAAAATATTTTGGCATTTCAGAATATAGCAATGTTTGTGCGAAATAATCGTTTTGGCATGTCTCAAAAAAACTGGTTAATGTAGTAGATGGTGGCTGAGCAGCTCTTTGTACTGCGTTCTGTGCTGTAAAATACACTCTTTGTCCATTTTCTAAATGCACAGCTAAGTGAACAACAGAAGGGTGTCTCTCATGAATAGGAAAAGAAAATATTCGCCAAACTGCTTCATTACTACTGACGTAGCGGCCCATTTGGTATTGGGTAACTTCATCATTGGAATTCTCTGCACCAATTCCAATCACAGCCATATCACTCCCTTTGGTTACATATTTGCAAATGTATTTAATAGATTTCACTGAATGGCAAGATTCAACGTTGATGTGTGCTTTGAATGTCTTTGATAAAATGGGTGAATATGGAACAATCCAACGATTATCTATTTCAATATCTTGTTGATTTAATTTGACAATTGTTGATTTTCCATTGTCTGCTGTCGATCTGCGACGATACAATGGATAACCGTCGTTACCAGTAATTGTTTCCGATATCAATGTCCGTGGATATCGTTTTGAACATTTACCATCCATCATACACGGTGAATTTTGATTAAGAGTTGTACAGGGACCATGTATCATGTTTTTGATAACTACCTCATGCAATCCAGGATCTACTTGTACATTAGGGATTTCAGCTGATATCACTGCATCAACTTCATTTGGCCTTATCTTTTCAACCAACCAAATCAAAATGTGTGCATGTGGCAATCCTCGTTTCTGCCACTCCACAGAATACATCCAGCAGCGTGTCTCACCAAACACATTATGTTTTACGATGAAATCCATTAAAGATTTCAACTTTTGTCTAAAGACTCTGGCTGTAATATCATGACGATCAATGGGTGATTGCCCAGGGAATAACTCCTGCTTGATTTCTATCCATTGTGGATTGCATGTAAATGTGATGAACAAATCTGCTGTACCATAATGACGAACATACGACATGGCATCTTGAGCATATTCGTGCATATGCCGAGGGCTTCCGATGTATGTTGCTGGAAGAATAGTCATCCGACCGACATTCTGTGCATTTCCATCAGTATTAATCGCATCTCGAAGGTGAACATACTCTTCAGATCGGAGTTTAGTTTGATTCAACCTGATGAATGTTAATCTCTCCGTTTCAATTTTAACATACATATCAACAACATATTTGTGATATAATCGCCGACATTTCAATATGTGATTATCTTCATTTTCCCGAATCATTAGGCGGTATGAATAATAGTTCATTGAACTGACCTTTTTGTTGGTTTCAGAACCTGTAAATAGATTTTATTTTAATAACATTCAAAATACATAATATAATGACTGAGATATTTTAGTTACCTGTAATGGGATTTATCATTTTTATTGAGAAATCGTAGCCATCTTCACCTTGCCAAAATATAATGGGATATTGCAGTGCATCATATGAGCGGTGTGTTTCCTTTATACGTTGTAATTGATCATTCCGACGATGTAAAACAATATCACGGGATTCCAAGTTTTCTCCAACTACAACGATAGCAACTTCATCAATAGTTGGTGCATTAAAACGTCTTGTATGTTGACCTGCAGGTGTTTTATCAGCTCTGATTACAATTTTGTTATTATCGGATAGCATCAGATCCAAGGCAGTTTTAAACAATATAATCAATTGATTGTGTTGATGAAATAAAGTTTGTAATTGTTCTACAATAGACCTCTTTACTAAATTGTTATGTGCACAACGCAGATCAATTTCTTGTGGTGAATTGCTCATAAAATAAATTTGCAGGAATTTGTTGTCGTTATCTGACACTGGTAACAGTGAACCTGCTCTGTGATATATTTGCCCTTGTATCTGTAAATAAAAAAAAAATATTATGGTGTGGTATAAATTAATGGAGTGGATGTATATATTTAGTTTTAACTAATATCTATTAAATATAAAATATAATAAAAGTGTCACTGAAACTAAATCCCCATATAATGTGATGACTAAGTGATATATAAGTGATTAAGAAATTGAAGATTAGTGACACATCTTAACTTTGGTGCCAAAAAATTTTGTTCGCTAAAATAATTATGAGTAACTGCTATAATACATACCTTGAAAGTTGGCATAAAATTTTCCCGAACTACATTTGTTGCCCCAAATGAAGTCATTTGAAAGCAATTGTTATATTGTTGGATATGTGTCAAAAAGTGTATAGAATCTGTTCCTATTCCTGAAACCAATGAGTACAATGGTTCTGGTGGTGGATCCAATGGTATCAATTTCACTTTACCATTTGCGCAACACAATCCATTGGTTTCGTTTTTGTATTTTAATGCCTTACAGTGTGAGCAAACCAAGTTCATAGAACCAA
>NW_027212752.1:1660000-1700000 GCF_042242935.1 Bactrocera oleae | reverse complement strand
GAGCGAACTCCAAGGGCCCCTGCTCCCCGTGGTACCAGAATTAAGTCTCCGGTCAGACCTCGTAGCCGAAACTACTACCAGTTGAGCATCCATACTGCTCTGGACTGGTAACCAGGGGCTAGACCCCATTCACTCCACACAATCACTCATCTTACACACTAAAAGCTAACCCTAACCTTCAGTTAAACGCCTTCGCCGCTTAAATAACTCACGCGCAAACATTCCTAACTGTTCAGTATACTCATTGCTAGAAACTACATTACCTACACATAAACGTCCGTCTGTCCAACTAATCCCCACACCCCCAATATTCCTAATGTCTGAATACATCGGGCATTCTGCAATAACATGCACCCAATCCTCCATACGTGCCCCACACAAACACCCCGAACTATCAGAAAGGTGCCTCCGATACAAAAATGCATTCAGAGGCCCATGCCCCGTTAACAAAAATCCCAGACTCAAACAAAATCTGAAGTCTGGGTTACCCTCAACAAACGTTACATCCCGGATGTATTCATATGCCACCCGACCCTTAGGGCTATTATCCCAACGGTCCTGCCACCTACGCCTAACCTTTAAATCCAGGAGCCTCTTGCTCTCTAGATAACCCACCCTCTCAACATCAATACCATCTGTCCAATCTGTCCGCAGCATAGAAACACTCAAGCCCCTTCTTAATCTGAATGTAACAGCACGCTGTATAACAATCAGATCAAGAGGGGGTGCACCCAACAACACTTGCATTGCATCCGTCGAAACAGTACGACAAACAGGCAAACATGCAAGCATCATGCAACGTTGCACCGAGAGGAGTTTTCGGCGACCAGAGACCGTCATCGCTGATTCCCACCATACAACAGCCCCATAAGTGGCACAAGCCACAAACAAGCCACGATATATGGTGCGAACAGCACGGCGTCCAAGGCCCCAATCACTCCTCAAAATGCGTCGCACTTTGCCAACAACTGCCTGCAGCCGCTCACCCACACGCACCAAATGTGGGGTGAAACACATTCTTTCTCCTCCCCCGACCGTTCTAACTCAGACCGCGATCGACCCTCAACGAGAAGAAGAAGGTCGTCCGCATACGCACAACATTTACAGAGGGGCTCGAGCTGTCCAAGCAGAGAGTCCATCATAAGGTTCCAAATATATGGACCGCAGATGGATCCCTGCGGGCAGCCACGAACCACTCCAATTTCAACACTTCCATTCATACTTACTAGAGAAGCTTTTCTCTCCGAAAAGTAACTCCGCCAAAGAGTAATTTCCGGACAGCCAAGCTCCTCCAGCCGCTGCAAAACTCTATCCCACCTTAAATAATCAAACGCTCCCTTGAAGTCAACAAATATGCCAAGGACATATTTGTTGACATTCTCCTTAACAACACTCTGAACATAAAACCAAGCATCTTGTGTACTGCGTCCTTCCCTGAACCCATACTGCCTATCCGACCATATACCCCGCGTTAGCTCCTGAAGCCGTTCCACCATAACTCTTTCCAATACTTTTCCAAGTACTGGAAGAAGACTGATGCCCCGATAAGAGCGAGGATCACTCCTGATCTTAATAGGAGACTTCAGGAGAGGTACAACCCTAGCAATTTTCCACTCGCGTGGAAAATAACCCTCCCACACGCACTTATCATAAATGGCCTCCAAGTATTCCGGAATGAACTTCCACAAGCTTTTACACATCTCTCCGTTCAAACCATCAAAACCTGGGGACCGTTTAGACCTGACCAGGCCAAAGGCATACCCCAACTCCCCATCATCTAATGGAGGGACAGGTACCTCCTGTGCTTGGGGTACCTGAACCTCCGCCCTGGGAAAGAACGCACCTAATAGAACCCCCGCACACTCTCTCCACGTAGATAACACAGTGTCACCTACGCAAAGAGAGGTGATATCATCTCTCTTACGACCCCTGCAGATCTTATAGATCTGACCCCAGGGGTCATCCCTATTTTCACTAACAAAATTTCTCCATTCATATTCTTTGACCCTAACTAACATATCTTTATATTCCCTAATTTCACAACAAAAATCATACCTAACCTGAGCTAACCTGTCTGAATTGGACCGTCGAGCGCGTTGAAACTTTCGCCTCAATCGCCTGACAGTCCTCCTCTTCAAGGTTAACTCACGCGTCCACCATTTTATTTTCCTAAGCTTAAAACTTTCACACTTCTTAAGTTCCCTATCATTAACAACCCACAATATCTCATAAAGACGAGCAATCTGCTCATCAACCCCCAAGCCCTCAAACTCACTAAGCGGTATTTCCAATACCGCTTCCCTAACACACCGTCCATATTGGTTCAAGTCAATACCAGAGGTACGCCATCGCCGCAACGGACTTACGAACTGTAAAGGGGGGGACTGAGAAGAAACCATAATTTGAATCAAATTATGATCACTCAATCCCCACCCTCCCTTAATTTCCCACCCAACACGAAACACTCTATTTGCTGCCTCGTTCATCAAAGTCACGTCAATGTCACTGACACCCCTAGGCCCATCAAAAGTATACCACTCGCTCGGCTCGTTTAGAATGTGAAGGTTTTTACCCACAACCCATTCACTTAATACCACTCCACGACTGTGGCTTTGATATCCAGACGAATGCCGGGATACCTTACTAAACCACATCGAAGACGTAGCATTCGCGTCCAAGCCAAGTATAAGAGGACTACCACTCGCGAGTAGTAGTACCTTATCCATATAACTCAGATAAGGCTCTAAGGGCTCACCAAATTTACAATAGATACTAGCAACAAGTATTCTACCAAAGCCCCCCTCTACAGAAACACATACACCCAGTTGTGAGGAATCCACAACTACACAATCATAGTTGGGATCACTCACAACAATTGCAGCATTAGCCCTAACGTCCAAAAAGACCCTGAAACCAACCGGAAAACCTCGAACCACACCATTGGTGGCGTAGGGCTCCTGGAGTAAGGCAATGCCGCACCCCCCCTCAGTCATATACCCCCCCAACTCGCACATTACGGCATACGACCCCTGACAGTTTAACTGAATAATCCCCCCCCTCAGTGTCTGGCGAGGGCGCGCTCAACAATCCCACAATATATCGGGCAGACAGCCGACATCATAAAATGCCCCGCTGGCCTACCCTTGAATGCACAGTTACGGCAATGGATTGCATTGACGCAACTGGCAGCTCTGTGGCCTTCCTGACCGCACCTCCGGCAGACATCTGATTTGGCCCTACACTCAGCGACCCTATGACCAAAACCCATACACCGGAAGCAGCCAGCAATGGGGTTATCCGGTCGCACCCGGAAGGAGAACCACTTGATGTAGCACCTACCTGCCTCCAAGAGTGCGGACATCATTTTGTCCGTACCCTCAAGAACAACATTAGTGCTACCATCAGGAGCCACCTTCCAGGGACGACTGACCATCCTTACTTCCGACTTCTGGGACGCCGAGCTAAATTCTGGAAGGTTCAACCGGAGAAGTTCTTCCATGAATTCCTCATGGGGGATCTCCGTGTAAACCCCCTGAACCACAACCCGAGGACCCAACTTCCGGTTGACACTCACGTCTAACCCCACCTCCCCAAACTTTGCGTTAGTCGCCACTTTTTCCCTCTCAGAAACAGAAGGTGTGCGGATCACCGCTCCACCACCCTTGATAGGCTTCACCTCATGGATCCTCACACCGAGTGAAGGACCCACCTCCTTAACTACCTTTCTAATTACTTCCTTAGAGGAAGTTGCAGGCCCCTTGCTCCTGACCACAACAGACCAGGTTTCAACAGGCTTTGGCGCCACCGGTGCAATCGCCTCCAGTACAGGTGCTGGGGGCGGAGGCATCGGTGCCGATGGAGCCGGCATTGACCTGCTCGGTGGCGAGGAGTGTCCCCCACAGCCTCCTCTAAGGGCATCAACTTGCCCGCGAAGATGGGCATTCTCGGTAATAACCGTCATTAGGAGTGCTTCATATTTAGAAGCAAGCTCCATCAGCCCCTTCACGGTTTCCATCTCAAACTTCTTGTCTCCAAAGACCAACCCGCTTAGCTCCCCAGTAATCCTCTTAACAGCACCAACATGGCTTACCGCACTACCACCACCAGCAACAGCGCCCTTGGCTAATTCACGGTTGCCACCCTTATTATTTTTCTTCTTCACCATGTTGGAACTAACACCTATTTCTTTTTCACACTCACTAACACGCCTAACACCTCTTGCAGCCTTAACCTCACCACCTTTATCAACACTCATCTTAGTGTCGCCCCCCTTCTTAACTGTGTCAGCAGTATCCCCTGTCTCACACGAACTACTGCTTTCACTGGAGTCAGTGAAGCGCACAAAGCCCCCCGATTTCGCCAAAGGTGGTGACCTCAACCTAACCTTTCTGCGCACCGGTGACCCATCAGTAGATGACACTGCACTATCCTCACCGGATGACGCCCCTACAACCATTTTTGCAGGCACAGACCCATCGCTCTCAGCAAGGGACTTAACCTTCCTCCTCCGTGGGGGAGGCATCTTCAACCTAGATCCCCTACCAGGCAGGCTGATCCGCCGGTAAAAAACACTGGCGCAGAAGCCCCTGTTCCGGAAAGATCAAACAGTCGCTTACCAGGCACGTGCGATTGAACGCACTGAAGAAGCTAACTCGCGCGTAAACCCGCTCAATAGCAGTTACCACCCAAACAGTCGATTATCGCGTTATCGCAGGGACACAACTCACACCTCCAGCCAAAGGCGTGGAAGAGGTCACTCAATTAACCGCCGGACAGAACAAAGTCCCCGTAACGGTTGCGAATCGACCGATGTGACGTTGTATCAATCGCACCGTGGGCTAAAAGTCAACCACTATGACCTTAATTCACCCTGGAGTCAGCGCCTCCAATACTAGGACAACCACTAACACCCTAGAAGCAAAACTGGCGAAATCCCCTAGAAAACAGCAGCAACTGAAAACCAGACACTCAACACAGCACTCCTGAATAGGCCACCCAAGCCAAAAACACCACCACGGCACAGTCACTGAGACTACGGACGGGCCCGCCTACAAAACCTAATCTACGAATCTAATCCAAAAAAAAAAAAAAAAAAAATTTAAGTACACACTCAACTAACCCTACACTCACCCACAAGCAGGCGTTGTAATTGCCTGCTACGAAATTTCCAAAAAAAAAAAAATTTTTTTTCCCAAAAACCACTTTGAATAAATCTACCTGCTACCTACAACCAAACAAATGCCCTAAGCAAGCGTTGAAAGGCAAAAGCCTGCTATCCCTAATAAAAAACTAATACCAGCTAGAGTGCTCGTATACACAATTACGTGAACACTGAAAACACCTGCTGTAACTAAAAACCTACTTGCAGTTAGCAGGCGTTGAAATCCTAATAAAAAGTCAAAGCCTACTAACGCCAAAAAAAACTAACATAAGCAAGAGTGCTCGTATACACAATCTCGTGAATACTAGAAAAACACCTGCTGTAATTAAAAGTCTACTTGCAGTTAGCAGGCGTTGAAATTCCGATGAAATATCAAAGCCTACTTATGCAAATAAAAAACTAACGCAAGCTAGAGTGCTCGTACACACAATCATATAACACGAAAAAACACTTGTTTTATTTAAAAGCTACTCGATAAATTCACAATTTCTCAAACAAAAACTCGTAAATTCAAATATATATACTTACATATATATATGGCAAAGCCCACTACGGCAATTTTGTGTGAGTTTTCGAAAAACCACTTCACACTACCAACACATATGCACGTATACACTCTCACTACACCGACTCTACACTGAAAAATTCACAAATACTCACACGACCGAATTAAAAATTCAAATTATGCGCTAGCACGTCTGCTCGCTATGAATGCCTACGAATGAGTGAGTAGATAGGGACAACTTTCGTTGTAGATTTACGTGAGTACCTGCCGGCGACGGCCTTACCTCACGGTGTTCAAAACACAACGGATCAATACAATGCGTTGATCAGCGCCCCAAACAAAACGAGCTTATGCAAGTATTTATTTGGATACCAGTGGCAGTGTGTCTGGGTCCACACTACCATCTTGGTATGATTCGAGGCCGACCTAAAACCTCTTCCGTTTTCGGGTACGGCACCCAGTTACTTGTGTAACTTCTTTTTCGAACTGAAAATTCAGTTCTTCCAGCATTTAGGTTTAAACCACAGCCACCACGATACTCCCCAAAGGGCCGAACCCAATGAGCAGATTGAACAGAAGTCCAAGGGCTTTCTGCTCCCCGTGGTACCGGAAAGTCTCCGGTCAGACTGCGTAGCCTAAACTACTGCCAGTTGAGCTACCCATTACTCAAATGACTGGTGACATTTGTCGCTTGAACTTCAAATGTCTTTTTATTTGCTTTTTCATTTAAAGTGTTTCTAATATCAGTTCAAGCTGAGTATTATAGCACTATCACTCCATATACTATGCTGATATTACTGGGCAAAGAATATAATAACAGTCATAGTGCATATTGGCTTTTAGTCGCCTTTTACGACAGGCATGCCTTGCCGCGGGCATATTCTTTCCCCAAACCCGCAGGGGAAAGTAGATAGGGACAACGTCCGGTGTGTTTAACGTGAGTACCTGCCGTCGACGGCCTTATCTCACGGCGCTCAAAAGCACAGCGTATCAATACAATGCGTTGATCAGCGCCCCGAAAATGCTAGGCATTTTTCAGTACCGATTGGTAGTGTGGGATGGACACACTACACACCTTGGTAAGGTTCGAGGCCTATCTAAAACCTCTGCCGTACTTTGGGTCCGGCACCCGGTTGCAATGCAACTCCACATTGAACTGACAAAACGTCAGCTCTTCCCGCATTTGGGTATAAACCACAACCACCACGATACTCCCCGAAGGGCCAGTCCGCACGAGCAGGTTGGAGCGAACTCCAAGGGCCCCTGCTCCCCGTGGTACCAGAATTAAGTCTCCGGTCAGACCTCGTAGCCGAAACTACTACCAGTTGAGCATCCATACTGCTCTGGACTGGTAACCAGGGGCTAGACCCCATTCACTCCACACAATCACTCATCTTACACACTAAAAGCTAACCCTAACCTTCAGTTAAACGCCTTCGCCGCTTAAATAACTCACGCGCAAACATTCCTAACTGTTCAGTATACTCATTGCTAGAAACTACATTACCTACACATAAACGTCCGTCTGTCCAACTAATCCCCACACCCCCAATATTCCTAATGTCTGAATACATCGGGCATTCTGCAATAACATGCACCCAATCCTCCATACGTGCCCCACACAAACACCCCGAACTATCAGAAAGGTGCCTCCGATACAAAAATGCATTCAGAGGCCCATGCCCCGTTAACAAAAATCCCAGACTCAAACAAAATCTGAAGTCTGGGTTACCCTCAACAAACGTTACATCCCGGATGTGTTCATATGTCACCCGACCCTTAGGGCTATTTTCCCAACGGTCCTGCCACCTACGCCTAACCTTTAAATCCAGGAGCCTCTTGCTCTCTAGATAACCCACCCTCTCAACATCAATACCATCTGTCCAATCTGTCCGCAGCATAGAAACACTCAAGCCCCTTCTTAATCTGAATGTAACAGCACGCTGTATAACAATCAGATCAAGAGGGGGTGCACCCAACAACACTTGCATTGCATCCGTCGAAACAGTACGACAAACAGGCAAACATGCAAGCATCATGCAACGTTGCACCGAGAGGAGTTTTCGGCGACCAGAGACCGTCATCGCTGATTCCCACCATACAGCAGCCCCATAAGTGGCACAAGCCACAAACAAGCTACGATATATGGTGCGAACAGCACGGCGTCCAAGGCCCCAATCACTCCTCAAAATGCGTCGCACTTTGCCAACAATTGCCTGCAGCCGCTCACCCACACGCACCAAATGTGGGGTGAAACACATTCTTTCTCCTATAGTCAACCCCAGGTATTTAACTTCCTTCACATACCTGATGTTGACCCCATTCACCTTGACAATCGGTGGACGAACCGGCGACAATCTGCCCTTAAGCAGCATTGTAACCGTTTTGTCCACCGATATGTCAACCCCCACATCTAAACCCCAGCTATTTACAATTTCTAAAAATTGTCCCCCCGACCGTTCTAACTCAGACCGCGATCGACCCTCAACGAGAAGAAGAAGGTCGTCCGCATACGCACAACATTTACAGAGGGGCTCGAGCTGTCCAAGCAGAGAGTCCATCATAAGGTTCCAAATATATGGACCGCAGATGGATCCCTGCGGGCAGCCACGAACCACTCCAATTTCAACACTTCCATTCATACTTACTAGAGAAGCTTTTCTCTCCGAAAAGTAACTCCGCCAAAGAGTAATTTCCGGACAGCCAAGCTCCTCCAGCCGCTGCAAAACTCTATCCCACCTTAAATAATCAAACGCTCCCTTGAAGTCAACAAATATGCCAAGGACATATTTGTTGACATTCTCCTTAACAACACTCTGAACATAAAACCAAGCATCTTCTGTACTGCGTCCTTCCCTGAACCCATACTGCCTATCCGACCATATACCCCGCGTTAGCTCCTGAAGCCGTTCCACCATAACTCTTTCCAATACTTTTCCAAGTACTGGAAGAAGACTGATGCCCCGATAAGAGCGAGGATCACTCCTGATCTTATCAGGAGACTTCAGGAGAGGTACAACCCTAGCAATTTTCCACTCGCGTGGAAAATAACCCTCCCACACGCACTTATCATAAATGGCCTCCAAGTATTCCGGAATGAACTTCCACAAGCTTTTACACATCTCTCCGTTCAAACCATCAAAACCCGGGGACCGTTTAGACCTGACCAGGCCAAAGGCATACCCCAACTCCCCATCATCTAATGGAGGGACAGGTACCTCCTGTGCTTGGGGTACCTGAACCTCCGCCCTGGGAAAGAACGCACCTAATAGAACCCCCGCACACTCTCTCCACGTAGATAACACAGTGTCACCTACGCAAAGAGAGGTGATATCATCTCTCTTACGACCCCTGCAGATCTTATAGATCTGACCCCAGGGGTCATCCCTATTTTCACTAACAAAATTTCTCCATTCATATTCTTTAACCCTAACTAACATATCTTTATATTCCCTAATTTCACAACAAAAATCATACCTAACCTGAGCTAACCTGTCTGAATTGGACCGTCGAGCGCGTTGAAACTTTCGCCTCAATCGCCTGACAGTCCTCCTCTTCAAGGTTAACTCACGCGTCCACCATTTTATTTTCCTAAGCTTAAAACTTTCACACTTCTTAAGTTCCCTATCATTAACAACCCACAATATCTCATAAAGACGAGCAATCTGCTCATCAACCCCCAAGCCCTCAAACTCACTAAGCGGTATTTCCAATACCGCTTCCCTAACACACCGTCCATATTGGTTCAAGTCAATACCAGAGGTACGCCATCGCCGCAACGGACTTACGAACTGTAAAGGGGGGGACTGAGAAGAAACCATAATTTGAATCAAATTATGATCACTCAATCCCCACCCTCCCTTAATTTCCCACCCAACACGAAACACTCTATTTGCTGCCTCGTTCATCAAAGTCACGTCAATGTCACCGACACCCCTAGGCCCATCAAAAGTATACCACTCGCTCGGCTCGTTTAGAATGTGAAGGTTTTTACCCACCACCCATTCACTTAATACCACTCCACGACTGTGGCTTTGATATCCAGACGAATGCCGGGATACCTTACTAAACCACATCGAAGACGTAGCATTCGCGTCCAAGCCAAGTATAAGAGGACTACCACTCGCAAGTAGTAGTACCTTATCCATATAACTCAGATAAGGCTCTAAGGGCTCACCAAATTTACAATAGATACTAGCAACAAGTATTCTACCAAACCCCCCCTCTACAGAAACACATACACCCAGTTGTGAGGAATCCACAACTACACAATCATAGTTGGGATCACTCACAACAATTGCAGCATTAGCCCTAACGTCCAAAAAGACCCTGAAACCACCCGGAAAACCTCGAACCACACCATTGGTGGCGTAGGGCTCCTGGAGTAAGGCAATGCCGCACCCCCCCTCAGTCATATACCCCCCCAACTCACACATTACGGCATACGACCCCTGACAGTTTAACTGAATAATCCCCCCCATCAGTGTCTGGCGAGGGCACGCTCAACAATCCCACAATATATCGGGCAGACAGACGACATCATAAAATGCCCAGCTGGCCTACCCTTGAATGCACAGTTACGGCAATGGATTGCATTGACGCAACTGGCAGCTCTGTGGCCTTCCTGACCGCACCTCCGGCAGACATCTGATTTGGCCCTACACTCAGCGACCCTATGACCAAAACCCATACACCGGAAGCAGCCAGCAATGGGGTTATCCGGTCGCACCCGGAAGGAGAACCACTTGATGTAGCACCTACCTGCCTCCAAGAGTGCGGACATCATTTTGTCCGTACCCTCAAGAACAACATTAGTGCTACCATCAGGAGCCACCCTCCAGGGACGACTGACCATCCTTACTTCCGACTTCTGGGACGCCGAGCTAAATTCTGGAAGGTTCAACCGGAGAAGTTCTTCCATGAATTCCTCATGGGGGATCTCCGTGTAAACCCCCTGAACCACAACCCGAGGACCCAACTTCCGGTTGACACTCACGTCTAACCCCACCTCCCCAAACTTTGCGTTAGTCGCCACTTTTTCCCTCTCAGAAACAGAAGGTGTGCGGATCACCGCTCCACCACCCTTGATAGGCTTCACCTCATGGATCCTCACACCGAGTGAAGGACCCACCTCCTTAACTACTTTTCTAATTACTTCCTTAGAGGAAGTTGCAGGCCCCTTGCTCCTGACCACAACTGACCAGGTTTCAACAGGCTTCGGCGCCACCGGTGCAATCGCCTCCAGTACAGGTGCTGGGGGCGGAGGCATCGGTGCCGATGGAGCCGGCATTGACCTGCTCGGTGGCGAGGAGTGTCCCCCACAGCCTCCTCTAAGGGCATCAACTTGCCCGCGAAGATGGGCATTCTCGGTAATAACCGTCATTAGGAGTGCTTCGTATTTAGAAGCAAGCTCCATCAGCCCCTTCACGGTTTCCATCTCAAACTTTTTGTCTCCAAAGACCAACCCGCTTAGCTCCCCAGTAATCCTCTTAACAGCACCAACATGGCTTACCGCACTACCACCACCAGCAACAGCGCCCTTGGCTAATTCACGGTTGCCACCCTTACTATCCTTGTTATTCACCATGTTGGAACTAACACCTATTTTCTTTCCACCCTCATTAACACGCCCAACACCTTTTCCAGCCTTAACCTCACCACCTTTATCGACACTCATCTTTGCGTCACCCACCTTCTTAACTGTGTCAGCAGTATCCCCTGTCTCACACGAACTACTGCTTTCACTGGAGTCAGTGAAGCGCACAAAGCCCCCCGATTTCGCCAAAGGTGGTGACCTCAACCTAACCTTTCTGCGCACCGGTGACCCATCAGTAGATGACACTGCACTATCCTCACCGGACGCCGCCCCTACAACCATTTTTGCAGGCACAGACCCATCGCTCTCAGCAAGGGACTTAACCTTCCTCCTCCGTGGGGGAGGCATCTTCAACCTAGATCCCCTACCAGGCAGGCTGATCCGCCGGTCAAAAACACTGGCGCAGAAGCCCCTGTTCCGGAAAGATCAAACAGTCGCTTACCAGGCACGTGCGATTGAACGCACTGAAGAAGCTAACTCGCGCGTAAACCCGCTCAATAGCAGTTACCACCCAAACAGTCGATTATCGCGTTATCGCAGGGACACAACTCACACCTCCAGCCAAAGGCGTGGAAGAGGTCACTCAATTAACCGCCGGACAGAACAAAGTCCCCGTAACGGTTGCGAATCGACCGATGTGACGTTGTATCAATCGCACCGTGGGCTAAAAGTCAACCACTATGACCTTAATTCACCCTGGAGTCAGCGCCTCCAATACTAGGACAACCACTAACACCCTAGAAGCAAAACTGGCGAAATCCCCTAGAAAACAGCAGCAACTGAAAACCAGACACTCAACACAGCACTCCTGAATAGGCAACCCAAGCCAAAAACACCACCACGGCACAGTCACTGAGACTACGGACGGGCCCACCTACAAAACCTGCTGTACCCTAATCTACAATCTAATCCAGAAAAAAAAAAAAAAATTTTTTTACAACTATCCCACACCCTAACACACCCACTTGCACAAACGCAGGCGTTGTAAGCGCCAACTACAAAATTTACAAAAATTTCTCAAAAAACCACTGTACACAAATCTACTTGCAAGCTAAAATAAAATTTTCACTCAAGTAGGCGTTGTATTCGTATTCAAAGCCAACTGAGTAATTTTGAAAAAAATTCCCCAACAAAACCACTGTGCGCAAATCTACCTGCAAGCTAAAAATAAAATTTTTACTCAAGTAGGCGTTGTAATCATATACAAAGCCTACTACACTATACAAAAAGGCTCTAGTATATAAAGTACCTGAGCACCAAAAAACTACTCTTCAATACACTACTACACCAGTAGGCGTAGCAAATATGTATCGAAGTACCAAAGCCTACTAAGACAAGTTAAAAGGCACAAAGCCCAAAGTGCTTGTACACACAAGCAAACAAACACGAAAAACACTTGTTTTATTTAAAAGCTACTCGATAAATTCACAATTTCTCAAACAAAAACTCGTAAATTCATATATATATACTTACATATATATATGGCAAAGCCCACTACGGCAATTTTGTGTGAGTTTTCGAAAAACCACTTCACACTACCAACACATATGCACGTATACACTCTCACTACACCGACTCTACACTGAAAAATTCACAAATACTCACACGACCGAATTAAAAATTCAAATTATGCGCTAGCACGTCTGCTCGCTATGAATGCCTACGAATGAATGAGTAGATAGGGACAGAGGGAATCTCGTTAACCCATTCATGCGCGTCACTAATTAGATGACGAGGCATTTGGCTACCTTAAGAGAGTCATAGTTACTCCCGCCGTTTACCCGCGCTTACTTCAATTTCTTCACTTTAACATTCAGAGCACTGGGCAGAAATCACATTGTGTCAACACCCGTTAGGGCCATCACAATGCTTTGTTTTAATTAGACAGTCGGATTCCCCAAGTCCGTGCCAGTTCTGAATTGATTGTTAATTGATAATCGTTATAATTTAAAAAGTATCTATAGAATAATAAATCCTTTAGAAATTTTAGCAAGAAAGTTCCACAATTGGCTACGTAACTACTATCCGGGGAACAAGAATCGAAATTCTCTATTTACCCAGAACGAGTACATAAACCATGGTATTGCTTCCCAATCAACCCCGACTATCTCAATCTTCAGAACCAATCCTTATCCCGAAGTTACGGATCTAATTTGCCGACTTCCCTTACCTACATTATTCTATCGACTAGAGACTCTTCACCTTGGAGACCAGCTGCGGATATTGGTACGGCCTGTTGAGAAGTTTGCGTAACCCCACCATAAATTTTCAAATTCCGAGGAGAAAATATCGACACAACAGTAAATCTCATGCTCTTCTAGTCCATCTACCATATCTCTCTTCGAAAGACTTCCATGGTAGTACGACTATAAAACAGAAACGAAAACTCTTCCGATACCTCTCGACGGCTTCTTTATGGTCATTCCTGTTGCCAGGATGAGCACAAGGCCCATTTTTAATAACAAACGGATACTCAACAGGTTACGGAATTGGAACCGTATTCCCTTTCGTTCAAAATTATTCAAGTGTTTAATTACTATGGAATAAAAATTCATTCATTTCATTTCATTAAAACTGAAAATTTTCGGCTTTCGCCTTGAACTTAGGACCGACTAACTCGTGATCAACCACTGTTCACACGAAACCCTTCTCCACTTCAGTCCTCCAAGGTCTCATTCGATTATTTGCTACTACCACCAAGATCTGTACCAATAGCGGCTCCATGCAGGCTTACGCCAAACACTTCTAAGCACACCATTGTACCCTCCTACTCACTAAAGCTTCAAAATTTATAATACAACCGAAATTGTATTATAAATCATGTACTTTAGCGGTAATGTATAGGTATACAACTTAAGCGCCATCCATTTTAAGGGCTAGTTGCTTCGGCAGGTGAGTTGTTACACACTCCTTAGCGGATTACGACTTCCATGTCCACCGTCCTGCTGTTTTAAGCAACCAACGCCTTTCATGGTATCTGCATGAGTTGTTAATTTAGGCACCGTAACATTACGTTTGGTTCATCCCACAGCGCCAGTTCTGCTTACCAAAAGTGGCCCACTGGGCACATTATATCATAACCTCAACCTTCATATCAAAAAAGGTGAGGTTCTTACCCATTTAAAGTTTGAGAATAGGTTAAGGTCGTTTCGACCCTAAGGCCTCTAATCATTCATTACCAGATAAGATTATTTTACATAATTTTTAAATGCACCAGCTATCCTGAGGGAAACTTCGGAGGGAACCAGCTACTAGGTGGTTCGATTGGTCTTTCGCCCCTATACTCAATTCTGACAATCGATTTGCACGTCAGAACTGTTTCGGTCTTCCATCAGGGTTTCCCCTGACTTCAACCTGATCAAATATAGTTCACCATCTTTCGGCTCACAGCATATATGCTCAAGGTACGCTCCAGTTAGAGGTATAAATGATAATAAATTATCATTATACATAACTATATGGAACGCCCCGGGATTGAATTAATAATGTAATACATTAAAAATTAATCCCATTATTAATACAGTTAAGTTAATTTCGCCATTAGGTTTAATATAACCCAATGACTTGCACATATGTTAGACTCCTTGGTCCGTGTTTCAAGACGGGTCCCGAAGGTATCCTGAATCTTTCGCATTGTTAATCATATAAATGCATACAATTAATATTAAAATCAATGATAATAATATTATTGTAAAAATCAAATCATCAGTAATTATTCTATGTTAATAAGCTAAAAGCAAATTAATTTGAATAAACTTAAAAACCAATGATCTTTTGATAAATATTTTATTATGTTAATAGATTACAATGTCCTTATATGAAAAAAATGCACACTATTACTATAATATTTAAAATTAAATACTACAGTTATAATGATGAATTTTTCATAATGGATATTCAGGTTCATCGGGCTTAACCTCTAAGCAGTTTCACGTACTATTTAACTCTCTATTCAGAGTTCTTTTCAACTTTCCCTCACGGTACTTGTTTACTATCGGTCTCATGGTTATATTTAGTTTTAGATGGAGTTTACCACCCACTTAGTGCTGCACTATCAAGCAACACGACTCTTTGGAAATATCTTTCTAGTAATCATTAACGTTATACGGGCCTGGCACCCTCTATGGGTAAATGGCCTCATTTAAGAAGGACTTAAATCGTTAATTTCTCATACTAGATATTAAGATATTCCATACACTGCATCTCACATTAGCCATATAGACAAAGTGACTTAGTGCTGAACTATTTTCTTTTCGCTCGCCGCTACTAAGAAAATCCTTGTTAGTTTCTTTTCCTCCCCTCATTAATATGCTTAAATTCAGGGGGTAGTCCCATATGAGTTGAGGTTGTATAAAATATATTTTAGATTGATTTCTTTATTTTTATTTAATTTTTTTGCTATTTGCTATTTTAAAGAAATATATTTTTATATCTTGATTACTCTATATTATTCAATCTTTTCATCCCTTTTTAAAATTCATAATATAATAATTAATAAAATTAACAACATTATTCCTCCACATATCATATATTTTTTTTTATTATAAATTTTTCTCAATACAATAGAGTGAATTAATTCTAGAATAAAAATTTATTTTATGCTAGACATTCCTCTTATGTATTATTTAATATAATTTAAATAATGTTGAAAATTTTTTCTTTTATGGGAATACTAAGATTCTCATTTATCATAAATTTTCGTTCAAATATGAGGTATTCAAGAATATATTTTCTATATTTCTTTTTATGCTATTAATATTATGGATTGAAAAATACAATCCAATAATATGCCATATGCTTAAATTCTATTAATTGACTAAAAGAATAAGCAACTAATTTAGCATAGTCTTACAACCCTCAACCATATGTAGTCCAAGCAGCACTTTAAAATTAATTAAAGTACATAACAGCATGGACCGCAATATGCGTTCAAAATGTCGATGTTCATGTGTCCTGCAGTTCACACGATGACGCACAGTTTGCTGCGTTCTTCATCGACCCATGAGCCGAGTGATCCACCGCTTAGAGTGATAATTTTTTTGTATTTTTTTAATTCAAAGTCAAAGAATTTTAATTTATTGAAAGTATTAATAATTAATCAATAATAAATTTTTAATACAAAAGTTTAAAACATCTTTCAAGAAATTGTAATTTTAAACCCAAACATTTGCAGCTGCGCATGTCTTAGGTCAACAAAAACAGTAATACCTTTTATATATTATTTTCTTCTCTATTTGTGCGTTTTCTTTTTTTAATTTTTCAACATGTTTTTAATCACAAATAGAAAATACCATAAAAAAAAGGTATTACACACGTTAATGTGAACAAGTTAACTTATCATTTATAATATTTTATATAAATATCACAATTAAATATTATTTTCTATATAAATAATAAGTACAGCTATATGTTTAAAGGTTTTTTTATTGCGTTCAAATACAATGTATGCGAAGTTCACAATATAATATATATTGTCATAATGCATTACAAGGAGTTAAAAAAAAAAAAAAAAAAAACAGAAAAACATTCAAAACATTGTATAATTCAAAACATTTTGAATGAAAAGAACAAAAAGAAAACTTTTTTTTCTTTTTTTTTTTTTGTTTTTATATAATTATTTTTTTTTTCTTTTCGGATAGGAACACAATAATGATCCTTCCGCAGGTTCACCTACGGAAACTTTGTTACGACTTTTACTTCCTCTAAATAATCAAGTTCGGTCAACTTTTGCGAAACAACCGTGAAACACAAGGCGTCACAGTGATCACGTCCGGAGACCTCACTAAATAATTCAATCGGTAGTAGCGACGGGCGGTGTGTACAAAGGGCAGGGACGTAATCAATGCGAGTTAATGACTCACACTTACTGGGAATTCCAAGTTCATGTGAACAGTTTCAGTTCACAATCCCAAGCATGAAAGTGGTTCAGCGGTTTACCCGGACCTCTCGGTCTAGGAAATACACGTTGATACTTTCATTGTAGCGCGCGTGCAGCCCAGGACATCTAAGGGCATCACAGACCTGTTATTGCTCAATCTCGTTACTGCTAGACGCAATTTGTCCATTTAAGAAGCTAGTGTCCTTATAATGGGACAAACCAACTGGTACGACTCCACTTATATAAACACATTCAAACACTTGTACATTCAAGATGAACGCATGAATGAAGGCTATATAAGCTTCAACACCATAATCCTGAAAGCATCTATTTAATATATTTGAGTCTCGTTCGTTATCGGAATTAACCAGACAAATCACTCCACGAACTAAGAACGGCCATGCACCACCACCCATAGATTCGAGAAAGAGCTATCAATCTGTCTTACACGCTTATGTTCGGACCTGGTAAGTTTTCCCGTGTTGAGTCAAATTAAGCCGCAGGCTCCACTCCTGGTGGTGCCCTTCCGTCAATTCCTTTAAGTTTCAGCTTTGCAACCATACTTCCCCCGGAGCCCAAAAGCTTTGGTTTCCCGGGAAGCGACTGAGAGAGCCATAGTAGTAGCTACACCCAATTGCTAGCTGGCATCGTTTATGGTTAGAACTAGGGCGGTATCTGATCGCCTTCGAACCTCTAACTTTCGTTCTTGATTAATGAAAACATCTTTGGCAAATGCTTTCGCTTAAGTTAGTCTTACGACGGTCCAAGAATTTCACCTCTCGCGTCGTAATACTAATGCCCCCAAACTGCTTCTATTAATCATTACCTCTTGATCTAAAAACCAATGAAAGTAGAACAGAGGTCTTATTTCATTATTCCATGCACAAAATATTCAGGTTTTTGGAGCCTGCTTTAAGCACTCTAATTTGTTCAAAGTAATTGTACCGGCCCACAACAACACTCGATGAAGAGCACTGAAGCAGGTTTAAATAGGAGGAATATATAAAAAATACATTGTATTAATTATATATAAGAACTCCACCGGTAATACGCTTACATACATAAGGTAATGTACATACCACAATTATAGTTGTACTACCCGTATGAAGCACAAATTCAACTACGAACGTTTTAACCGCAACAACTTTAATATACGCTATTGGAGCTGGCACCAGACTTGCCCTCCAATAGGTCCTTGTTAAAGGATTTAAAGTGTACTCATTCCAATTACAGCGCCTGGGATATGAGTCCTGTATTGTTATTTTTCGTCACTACCTCCCCGAACTGGGAGTGGGTAATTTACGCGCCTGCTGCCTTCCTTAGATGTGGTAGCCGTTTCTCAGGCTCCCTCTCCGGAATCGAACCCTGATTCCCCGTTACCCGTTGCAACCATGGTAGTCCTAGATACTACCATCAAAAGTTGATAGGGCAGACATTTGAAAGATCTGTCGTCGGTACGAGACCATACGATCTGCAAGTTATCTAGAGTTCAACCAATATAACGATCGAATAATCGCTTGGTTTTAGCCTAATAAAAGCACACGTTCCAAAAGGTCCGTGTTTATTTTGCATGTATTAGCTCTAGAATTACCACAGTTATCCAAGTAACTGTTAACGATCTATGGAACCATAACTGATATAATGAGCCTTTTGCGGTTTCACTTTTAATTTGTTTGTACTTAGACATGCATGGCTTAATCTTGGAGACAAGCATATAACTACTGGCAGGATCAACCAGAATAATATATATTTCTTTTTTATATAATATTTTTTATATTATATAAAAGTTTAAAATGATATTTTCTTATTTGAAAATTATACACAAATACACAAAACATAAAACATAAAAACATTTACAATATACACAACAATTTTTCTATGTTTCTTTCTTTATTATATTCCTTTGAATTGATTTTTTTTTCATTATATTTTATTTCTATTGTGTGATTTTGTAATGGATTTTTTTAATTTTTGTTTTGGTATCGTGAAAAGAATTTTCGTTCTCTATACATATTATTATTTAATTATGTAAGAACGATATTTCTTCTTATATTGGCAAAATTTTCAAATAATATCATTCTGTACATTTTACTTTATTTCAATGCATATAGTAATATATATACCTTTTTTTAAGAGTATATACATTTTTTTCTTGATTTGAAATTAATAATTTCAAATTCTATTATATTTATTTCAATAATAAATATATCATATAAAGTATTTTCGGGTGCAACACATTAATATTTTATTTTATTTAAAAACCATCCTTTTACACATATATTTTATGAGTAAATATTAGAATAGCTCACAAATAAAACTAAAATATTGTTTAATATTTATTTCTACAATATGTTAGTATAGAATAATAGATTTTTATTTTTTTGTATAAAACAAAATCTATTTCTATTTAAACTAACTGTAGGAAACCAGGAATAAAAAACGCTCATATTATACAATATGTTAGTACAGAATATAGAGTTTTGTATAAAACAAAATCTATTTCTATTTAAACTAACTGTATAAAAACCAGGAATAAAAAATTTTTATTTCTACAATATGTTAGCCACATAGAATATATAGAGTTTTCTATAAAACAAAATCTATTTCTATTTAAACTAACTGTAGGAAACCAGGAATAAAAAACGCTCATAATATACAATATGTTAGTACAGAATATAGAGTTTTGTATAAAACAAATACTATTTCTATTTAAACTAACTGTATAAAAACCAGGAATAAAAAACGCTCATAATATACAATATGTTAGTACAGAATATAGAGTTTTGTATAAAACAAAATCTATTTCTATTTAAACTAACTGTATAAAAACCAGGAATAAAAAACGCTCATAATATACAATATGTTAGTACAGAATATAGAGTTTTGTATAAAACAAAATCTTTTTCTATTTAAACTAACTGTATAAAAACCAGGAATAAAAAGGCACACAAAATCAACTTTCATTTTCATATTTACTTAAAAATACATATAAAGTAAAAAATATTTCCATATAAATACTAAGTAAATAAAGTCATTCAAGTATGAAAATTTTCATACAAGTACTAAATACATAAATCATATAAGTATAGTAATATTCATACATATAAGTATTTAAAAACAACTTCTTACTAATAAACTAACATAAGGAATTCAAATATATAAAATTATAATACATTTCCTAGCAGTAAAAAATTTTCATATAAGTACTAAATGTATAAAGTCTATGAAGTAATAAATTTTCATATAAGTATTAATTGTATAAAGTCTATGAAGTAATAAATTTTCATATAAGTATTAATTGTATAAAGTCTATGAAGTAATAAATTTTCATATAAGTATCAAATATATAAAGTCTATGAAGTAATAAATTTTCATATAAGTATTAATTGTATAAAGTCTATGAAGTAATAAATTTTCATATAAGTATTAATTGTACTTTATACATTTAATACTTATATGAAAATTTATTACTTCATAGACTTTATATATTTACTACTTATATGAAAATTTATTACTTCATAGACTTTATACAATTAATACTTATATGAAAATTTATTACTTCATAGACTTTATACATTTAATACTTATATGAAAATTTATTACTTCATAGACTTTATATATTTACTACTTATATGAAAATTTATTACTTCATAGACTTTATACAATTAATACTTATATGAAAATTTATTACTTCATAGACTTTATACATTTAATACTTATATGAAAATTTATTACTTCATAGACTTTATATATTTACTACTTATATGAAAATTTATTACTTCATAGACTTTATACATTTAGTACTTATATGAAAATTTATTACTTCATAGACTTTATACAATTAGTACTTTTATGAAAATTTATTACTTCATAGACTTTATACAATTAATACTTATATGAAAATTTATTACTTCATAGACTTTATACATTTAATACTTATATGAAAATTTATTACTTCATAGACTTTATATATTTACTACTTATATGAAAATTTATTACTTCATAGACTTTATACAATTAATACTTATATGAAAATTTATTACTTCATAGACTTTATACATTTAATACTTATATGAAAATTTATTACTTCATAGACTTTATATATTTACTACTTATATGAAAATTTATTACTTCATAGACTTTATACATTTAGTACTTATATGAAAATTTATTACTTCATAGACTTTATACAATTAGTACTTATATGGAAATTTATTACTTCATAGACTTTATACAATTAATACTTATATGAAAATTTATTACTTCATAGACTTTATACAATTAATACTTATATGAAAATTTATTACTTCATAGACTTTATATATTTGATACTTATATGAAAATTTATTACTTCATAGACTTTATATATTTAATACTTATATGAAAATTTATTACTTTATAGGCTTTATACAATTAATACTTATATGAAAATTTATTACTTCATAGACTTTATACATTTACTACTTATATGAAAATTTATTACTTCATAGACTTTATACATTTAGTATTTATATGAAAATTTATTACTTCATAGACTTTATACATTTAATACTTATATGAAAATTTATTACTTCATAGACTTTATACAATTAATACTTATATGAAAATTTATTACTTCATAGACTTTATACAATTAATACTTATATGAAAATTTATTACTTCATAGACTTTATACATTTAGTACTTATATGAAAATTTATTACTTCATAGACTTTATACAATTAATACTTATATGAAAATTTATTACTTCATAGACTTTATACAATTAATACTTATATGAAAATTTATTACTTCATAGACTTTATACATTTAGTACTTATATGAAAATTTATTACTTCATAGGCTTTATACAATTAATACTTATATGAAAATTTATTACTTCATAGACTTTATACAATTAATACTTATATGAAAATTTATTACTTCATAGACTTTATACAATTAATACTTATATGAAAATTTATTACTTCATAGACTTTATACAATTAATACTTATATGAAAATTTATTACTTCATAGACTTTATACATTTAATACTTATATGAAAATCTATTACTTCATAGACTTTATACAATTAATACTTATATGAAAATTTATTACTTCATAGACTTTATACATTTACTACTTATATGAAAATTTATTACTTCATAGACTTTATACAATTAATACTTATATGAAAATTTATTACTTCATAGACTTTATACATTTAATACTTATATGAAAATTCACTACTTCTTCATTTAATATTGCAAGCAAAGTATTTTGGTTAACATTTTTATTTTCATGTTAATAAAACACTTGATATACTATTATACCATATTGTATAATATGATTTTAATTCAATTACTTTATTACTTTGGTATATTAAATGATAGTCGTTTGATAACAATCCCAACACTTACCTTATTTTCAATAAATATTGAAAACAAAGTTTTATACGTTCAAATTTTTATTTTCATGTTATGATTCTCTCAAACACTCATTAATATACCATATTGTATATTATGCTTTTATTTCAATTACTTTATTACTTTTGGTATATTAAATGATAGTCGTTTGATAACAATCCCAACACTTACCTTATTTTCAAAAAATATTGAAAACAAAGTTTTATGCGTTCAAAGTTTTATTTTCATGTTATGATTCTCTCAAACACTCATTAATATACCATATTGTATAATAGCTTTTATTTCAATTACTTTATTACTTTTGGTATATTATATGATAGTCGTTTGTTAACAATCCCAACACTTACCTTATTTTCAATAAATATTGAAAACAAAGTTTTATACGTTCAAATTTTTATTTTCATGTTATGATTCTCTCAAACACTCATTAATATACCATATTGTATATTATGCTTTTATTTCAATTACTTTATTACTTTTGGTATATTAAATGATAGTCGTTTGATAACAATCCCAACACTTACCTTATTTTCAATAAATATTGAAAACAAAGTTTTATGCGTTCAAATTTTTATTTTCATGTTATGATTCTCTCAAACACTCAATAATATAATATACCATTGTATGTTTTTGATTCTTATACTTTTATTTTTGGTATATTAAATTAAATGATGCTTGTTAGATAGAAATCATATTTCATTTTCGTTTCTTCTTTTATTATAATATAAATGAAGATTCTTTTATACTCTCTTACAAAACAATTATATAAATTTAATTTATAATATTTGTATATAATTTACATAAATAAATATTTAATATTATATATTCTTATATATATACATATATATATAAAATACTTTATCTAATTTAATAATTAAATTAGATTTTTCTTTTATATATTACATATATATAAACATATAATATTTATTTATTATATGTATAAATTAATATACAAATAAATAAAATTTATATATATTTATAAACAGTATGATCGAATCATCAAGCAAAGGATAAGCTTCAGTGGATCGCAATATGGCAGCTGCTCTACCACTTACAACACCTTGCCCGTTACCAAAGTCGTTTACAATTGATTCTAGGCATTGACATTGTATTAAATAATGTTTTAATAAGTAACTAGCGCGTCATACAGGTGATATTTAATCCTCCCGTATTTGCTATGTTACAAATAACATTGGCATCACATATATCCATTGTCGTTTATAAATAAAATTTATAAACTTTAAATGGTTTAGAGAAGCCATACAATGCAATTGCCCCATATTTATCATTGCAGTCCAGCACGGATACGACCTTAGAGGCGTTCAGGCATAATCCAACGGACGTAGCATCATACCACTGTTCGCTCGAACAAGTATTGTACCATTGGTCCGTACCTGCGGTTCCTCTCGTACTACGCAGGAATGCTGTCGCAATAACAATTGTCATTAGTAGGGTAAAACTAACCTGTCTCACGACGGTCTAAACCCAGCTCACGTTCCCTTGAATGGGTGAACAATGCAACGCTTGGTGAATTTTGCTTCACAATGATAGGAAGAGCCTGTCTCTGTGTGTACTGAACACCGAGATCGAGTCAGCATTTGCCCTTTTGCTCTATGTGTGGTTTCTGTCCGCACTGAGCTGGCCTTGGGACACCTCCGTTATTATTTGAGAGATGTACCGCCCCAGTCAAACTCCCCACCTGGCAATGTCCTTGAATTGGATCATACCTGAGTGTTGGAGTTATACCAAATTTTAATTATAATAATAACACCGAAGTGCTACCATTTCATTAAAAAAAGTTTACAATTATATAACAAACTCGTGGTACTTTGATCAAGAAGCTTGCATCAAAACCCAATACCATAAGATATATAAATATACCCATATAATGGCTAAGCAATGATACACGTTCCACTTAATCAAGTAAGTAAGGAAACAATAAGAGTAGTGGTATTTCATTGTTGATATATAACCGAAATTATATATCTCCCACTTATGCTACACCTCTTATGTCTCCTTACACTGCCAGACTAGAGTCAAGCTCAACAGGGTCTTCTTTCCCCGCTAATTATTCCAAGCCCGTTCCCTTGGCTGTGGTTTCGCTAGATAGTAGATAGGGACAGCGTCCGGTGTGTTTTACGTGAGTACCTGCCGTCGACGGCCTTACCTCACGGTGCTCAAAAGCACGGCGTATCAATACAATGCGTTGATCAGCGCCCCGAAAATTCCAGGCGTTTTTCAGTACCGATTGGTAGTGTGGAATGGACACACTACACACCTTGGTGAGGTTCGAGGCCTATCTAACACCTCTGCCGTACTTTGGGTCCGGCACCCGGTTGCAGTGCAACTCCACATTGAGTGAACAAAACACTCTTCCCGCATTTGGGCATCAACCACAACCACCACGATACTCCCCGAAGGGCCAGTCCGCATGAGCAGGTTGGAGCGAACTCCAAGGGCCCCTGCTCCCCGTGGTACCAGAATTAAGTCTCCGGTCAGACCTCGTAGCCGAAGCTACTACCAGTTGAGCTTCCATACTGCTCTGTACTGGTGACCAGGGATTAAATCCCTACCCCTTATCTTTCACCCTTAATCTAACCCCTATTTTCAGCTAATTGTCTCCGCCGCCTGAACAATTCACGCGCAAACCTATCAAACGACCCTAACTGTTCGGTATTTGGACTAGTGAAGATCACACCGCTGACGTCTATTCGTCCATTAGTCCAACTAATCCCCATTCCTTCAAGGTTCCTAATGTCCGAGTACATCGGGCAGAGCGCAATAACATGCGCCCAATCTTCAACACGCGCCCCACACATACACTCTGGCGTGTCAGAAAGGTGCCTCTGATGCAGAAATGCGTTCAGAGGACCATGTCCAGTAAGCAGAAAACCCAGGCTCAGACAGAATCGGAAGTCTGGGTTTTCTTCTACAAACCTAACGTCCCGGATGTACCCATAGGTCACCCTACCGTTAGGGCTATTGTCCCAACGGTCTTGCCACCTTATCTTAACCCTGTCTTCTAGAAGTCTCTTGCTTCCTAGATATCCTTCCCTCTCTACGTCAAGGTCGGAAATCAGGTTATTCTGCAGCAAGGACACACTCAAGCCTCTTCTTAACCTGAATGCAACAGCACGCTGTATGACAATCAGGTCAAGAGGGGGTGCACCTAACAAAACTTGCATCGCATCCGTTGAAACGGTGCGACACACTGGCAAACAGGCTAGCATCATACAGCGCTGCACGGAGAGTAGTTTTTGGCGACCGAAGACCGTCGTGGCTAATTCCCACCATACTGCAGCTCCATAAGTGGCACAGGCCACAAATAAGCCACGATATATGGTGCGAACCGCACGACGTCCGAGGCCCCAATCACTCCGTAAAACGCGCCTGACCTTGCCGACAGTCGCCAGCAGTCTTTCTTTCACGCTAACCAAGTGTGGTGTGAAACACATCCTTTCCCTCATGGTCAACCCCAAGTATTTGACTTGCGTCATGTACTTGATGCTGACCCCATTTACACGGACAATCGGTGGACGAGCCGGCGACAATCTGCCCTTAAGCAGCATTGTAACCGTTTTGTCCATTGATATGTCCACACCAACACCTACACCCCAGCTGTGGACAATTTCTAAGAATCGTCCTCCCGCTCGCTCTATTTCGGACCTTGAGTGACCTTCAACTAAAAGAAGAAGGTCGTCCGCGTACGCACAACACTTGCATACTGGTTCAAGTTGTCCAAGCAGAGAGTCCATCATAAGGTTCCAAATATATGGACCACAGATGGATCCCTGCGGGCAGCCCCGAGCCACCCCAATCTCAACACTCCCATTCATTCCTACGATTGAGGCTTTTCTGTCCGAAAAGTAGCTGCGCCAGAGAGTAACTTCCGGGCAGCCGAGCTCCTCCAATCGTTCAATCACCCTATCCCAGATTAGGTAGTCAAAAGCTCCCTTAAAGTCAACAAATATGCCAAGGACATATTCGTTGACGTTCTCCCTAACGGCACTCTGGACATACATCCAAGCATCCTCTACACTGCGTCCTTTCCTGAAACCATACTGCCTATCCGACCACATATCCCGCGTTAGATCCTGAAGTCGTTCCACCATAACTCTCTCCAGTACTTTTCCCAGCAATGGAAGGAGACTGATGCCCCGATAAGAACGAGGATCACTCCTGATCTTATCAGGGGACTTCAGGAGAGGAACGACCCTAGCCCTTTTCCACTCCCGTGGAAAATATCCCTCCCACACGCACTTATTGTAAATGGCCTCCAAGTATTCCGGAATGAACTTCCACATGCTTTTACACATCTCTCCGTTCAAACCATCAAAACCTGGGGATCTTTTACACCTCACCAGGCCAAAGGCGTATCCCAGCTCCCCTTCATCTAGTGGAGGAACAGGTACCTCACACGTTTGAGATACCCGAGCCTCCGCCCTAGGAAAGAACGCTCCTAGCAGAACCCCAACACAGTCTCTCCACGTTGATAATACAGTATCACCAACGCGGAGAGAGGTGATATCCTCCCTCTTACGACCCCTACAGATCTTGTAGACCTGACCCCATGGGTCGTTCCTATTTTCCCCTATAAAGTTCCTCCATTCCTCTTCCTTGGTTTTGACTAGCATTTGTTTGTAATCCCTCATCACACAACTAAATTCATACCTAATCTGGGACAGCCCATCAGAGTTTGACTGTCTAGCGCGTTGAAAGTTTCGTCTAAATCGCCGGACAGCTCTCCTCATCATCGTTAGCTCTTTCGTCCACCACTTAAGTTTTCTCACTCTGAAGCTTTCGAACTTTCCGAGAACACTGTTGTTCACTTCCCACACTACATCGTATAGCCGAGAAATTTGCTCGTCGACCCCAAAGTCTTCAAACTCACTAAGCGGTATTTCTAATACCGCTTCCCTGACAGATCGTCCATATTGGTTCCAGTCGATACCAGAGGTACGCCATCGCCGCAATGGACTCTCATACGCCGAGGGAGGAGATTTAGGAGTAACCATAATTTGAATCAAGTTATGGTCACTCAATCCCCACCCTCCCCTAATCTCCCACCTAACATTAAAGGTCCTATTTGCTGCCTCATTGATGAAGGACACATCGATGTCGCTCACACCCCCAGGCCCATCAAACGTATACCACTCGCTTGGCTCGTTTAATATGTGAAGACTATTTGCCTCCACCCATTCGCTTAATACCTCGCCTCTAGTGTGGCTTTGATATCCTGACGAATGTCGGGATACATTACTAAACCACATAGAGGACGAGGCATTCGCATCCGTTCCTAGGATAAGCGAGCTACTACTGGCAAGTAGCAGTAGCTTATCCATGTACAGCAGGTAAGGCTCTAGAGGTTCGCTGTATTTGCAATAAACACTAGCGACTACCAATCTACCGAACTCCCCCTCTATGGATACACAAACACCCAGCTGTGACGAATCCAGAACTACGCAGTCGTAGCTCGGATTATTCACAACTATTGCGGCATTTCTCCTAAGGTCTGTGAAGACCCTAAATCCTCCAGGGAGACCCCGAACCACACCATTAGTGGCGTAGGGCTCCTGGAGTAATGCGATGCCGCACCCACCCTCTAGCATACAACCCCCTAACTCGCACATTACGGCATAACAACCCTGACAATTTAGCTGTAAAATCGTCCCCATTAGTGTCTGGAAAGGGCACGCTCTGCTATGCCACAGTAGACTGGACAAGCAGCTGACATCATAAGATGCCCAGCTGGTCTACCCTTAAATGCACAGTTGCGACAATGTGGTGCATTGACGCAACTAGCAGCTCTGTGGCCTTCCTGACCACACCTACGGCAGACATCGGACTTGGCCTTACATTGCGCCACTCGATGGTCAAAGCCCATGCACCGAAAACAGACGGCAACAGGGCTGTCTGGTCGCACTCGGAAGGAAAACCACTTAATGTAGCACCTTCCCGCTTCTAAAAGGGCGGACATTACTTCCTCCGAACCCTCCAGAACGACGTTAGTTTTACCGTCTGGCGCCACCTTCCAGGGGCGACTGACCAACCTAACGTCGGATCTCTTTGCCTCAGGACTTAAATTCGTACTGAAGAGTTCTTCCATGAATTCCTCATGGGAGATCTCGGTGTGTACTCCTTGCACCACAACCCTTGGCCCCAACTTCCGGTTGACACTGACGTCCAACCCTACCTCCCCGAATTTTGCGTTAGTCGCCACTTTCTCCCTCTCCTTACGCCGAGTGAAGGACCCACCTCCTTGACCACCTTTTTGATTACTTCCTTAGAGGAAGTTGCAGGCCCCTTACTCCTGACCACAACTGACCAGGTCTCCACCGGCTTCGGCGACATCGGCGCTATTGCCTTCAGCACTGGTGCCGGAGGGGCAGGCGCCGAAGTCGCGGGAGCCACCATTGGTTTGGTCGGACGCGATCCCCCACAACCTCCCGTAAGGGCATCCACCTGCCCGCGAAGATGAGCGTTCTCCGCAATTATGGTCATCAGGAGTGCCTCGTACTTCGAGGCAAGCTCCATAAGACCCCTCATCTCGGAAACCTCAATATTTTCCCCCCCGAAAACCAAAGCGCTAACCTCGGCTGTTACAGCTTTCATAGCTGCAACATGGGTGATAGCGCCACCCGCAACAACACCCCCCTTATTCGCAATACGCTCCCCTTTTTACCTTTCGTCTTTTCTCCTTCACGCTTTTTGCCTCCTCCTGCCTCCTTCGCTGCTCCGGCTATGGGTTTCGACGCTCCCGTCTCGCTGGCGCTCTCGCTGGCGCTCTCGCACGACCTCCCCAACGGTGGAGTGCCCAGGCGAGCCTTTCTGCGCGGTGGGGGCTTCTCGACTTCCTTTTCGCCCGCCGATGACGCTGCCGTAATCATATCGGTTTCCGACTCCTCGCTCTCGGCGGGTGCCTTTGCTCCTCGCCTTCGTGCTGGAGACATTTTTCTCCTACCCTCGCGATCGCGTACCTACTACACAAGTACGTAACTCGCGATCCGACAAAGTTCGAAATCGGCACTCACGAACGCGTACCTGCACTACAACAATATTGTTAGTGGCCTTCAGGTTTCTTGCGGTCCACACAAAACCGGTGCCCGAACTGTTTGTGGACAATGCGGTCACTGTCTTTTGTTTTACACACACAAAACTTCACGCCAGGCAATTACACTGCCTATTGTTTGTAGCACACACCAGGCAAAAACACTGCCTATTGTTTGTAGCACACACCAGGCAAAAACACTGCCTATTGTTTTTAAGCAAACTTAAACGTGCCTAAATTGTCACTGGCCTTCGCACCAGGCAATAACATTGTCTATTGTTAGTTTTGTCACTGTACACTTGCACTATAATTTTTAAAGCAATTACCCGCGGTAATGCTTTATGTGTCTCTGGCCTTCGATTTAATTCGCGCCAGGCAATTGTATGTTTTCTGTTAACAGAAAAAATTCACTGTTTTCAACTGTCACTAAATTGTTTTATCAATGCGCTAACACGACCGTTCACTACGAGTGTCTACAACGGAGTGAGTAGATAGGGACAACGTCCGGTGTGTTTAACGTGAGTACCTGCCGTCGACGGCCTTATCTCACGGCGCTCAAAAGCACAGCGTATCAATACAATGCGTTGATCAGCGCCCCGAAAATGCTAGGCATTTTTCAGTACCGATTGGTAGTGTGGGATGGACACACTACACACCTTGGTAAGGTTCGAGGCCTATCTAAAACCTCTGCCGTACTTTGGGTCCGGCACCCGGTTGCAATGCAACTCCACATTGAACTGACAAAACATCAGCTCTTCCCGCATTTGGGTATAAACCACAACCACCACGATACTCCCCGAAGGGCCAGTCCGCACGAGCAGGTTGGAGCGAACTCCAAGGGCCCCTGCTCCCCGTGGTACCAGAATTAAGTCTCCGGTCAGACCTCGTAGCCGAAACTACTACCAGTTGAGCATCCATACTGCTCTGGACTGGTAACCAGGGGCTAGACCCCATTCACTCCACACAATCACTCATCTTACACACTAAAAGCTAACCCTAACCTTCAGTTAAACGCCTTCGCCGCTTAAATAACTCACGCGCAAACATTCCTAACTGTTCAGTATACTCATTGCTAGAAACTACATTACCTACACATAAACGTCCGTCTGTCCAACTAATCCCCACACCCCCAATATTCCTAATGTCTGAATACATCGGGCATTCTGCAATAACATGCACCCAATCCTCCATACGTGCCCCACACAAACACCCCGAACTATCAGAAAGGTGCCTCCGATACAAAAATGCATTCAGAGGCCCATGCCCCGTTAACAAAAATCCCAGACTCAAACAAAATCTGAAGTCTGGGTTACCCTCAACAAACGTTACATCCCGGATGTATTCATATGTCACCCGACCCTTAGGGCTATTTTCCCAACGGTCCTGCCACCTACGCCTAACCTTTAAATCCAGGAGCCTCTTGCTCTCTAGATAACCCACCCTCTCAACATCAATACCATCTGTCCAATCTGTCCGCAGCATAGAAACACTCAAGCCCCTTCTTAATCTGAATGTAACAGCACGCTGTATAACAATCAGATCAAGAGGGGGTGCACCCAACAACACTTGCATTGCATCCGTCGAAACAGTACGACAAACAGGCAAACATGCAAGCATCATGCAACGTTGCACCGAGAGGAGTTTTCGGCGACCAGAGACCGTCATCGCTGATTCCCACCATACAGCAGCCCCATAAGTGGCACAAGCCACAAACAAGCCACGATATATGGTGCGAACAGCACGGCGTCCAAGGCCCCAATCACTCCTCAAAATGCGTCGCACTTTGCCAACAATTGCCTGCAGCCGCTCACCCACACGCACCAAATGTGGGGTGAAACACATTCTTTCTCCTATAGTCAACCCCAGGTATTTAACTTCCTTCACATACCTGATGTTGACCCCATTCACCTTGACAATCGGTGGACGAACCGGCGACAATCTGCCCTTAAGCAGCATTGTAACCGTTTTGTCCACCGATATGTCAACCCCCACATCTAAACCCCAGCTATTTACAATTTCTAAAAATTGTCCCCCCGACCGTTCTAACTCAGACCGCGATCGACCCTCAACGAGAAGAAGAAGGTCGTCCGCATACGCACAACATTTACAGAGGTGCTCGAGCTGTCCAAGCGGAGAGTCCATCATAAGGTTCCAAATATATGGACCGCAGATGGATCCCTGCGGGCAGCCACGAACCACTCCAATTTCAACACTTTCATTCATACTTACTAGAGAAGCTTTTCTCTCCGAAAAGTAACTCCGCCAAAGAGTAATTTCCGGACAGCCAAGCTCCTCCAGCCGCTGCAAAACTCTATCCCACCTTAAATAATCAAACGCTCCCTTGAAGTCAACAAATATGCCAAGGATATATTTGTTGACATTCTCCTTAACAACACTCTGAACATAAAACCAAGCATCTTCTGTACTGCGTCCTTCCCTGAACCCATACTGCCTATCCGACCATATACCCCGCGTTAGCTCCTGAAGCCGTTCCACCATAACTCTTTCCAATACTTTTCCAAGTACTGGAAGAAGACTGATGCCCCGATAAGAGCGAGGATCACTCCTGATCTTATCAGGAGACTTCAGGAGAGGTACAACCCTAGCAATTTTCCACTCGCGTGGAAAATAACCCTCCCACACGCACTTATCATAAATGGCCTCCAAGTATTCCGGAATGAACTTCCACAAGCTTTTACACATCTCTCCGTTCAAACCATCAAAACCTGGGGACCGTTTAGACCTGACCAGGCCAAAGGCATACCCCAACTCCCCATCATCTAATGGAGGGACAGGTACCTCCTGTGCTTGGGGTACCTGAACCTCCGCCCTGGGAAAGAACGCACCTAATAGAACCCCCGCGCACTCTCTCCACGTAGATAACACAGTGTCACCTACGCAAAGAGAGGTGATATCATCTCTCTTACGACCCCTGCAGATCTTATAGATCTGACCCCAGGGGTCATCCCTATTTTCACTAACAAAATTTCTCCATTCATATTCTTTAACCCTAACTAACATATCTTTATATTCCCTAATTTCACAACAAAAATCATACCTAACCTGAGCTAACCTGTCTGAATTGGACCGTCGAGCGCGTTGAAACTTTCGCCTCAATCGCCTGACAGTCCTCCTCTTCAAGGTTAACTCACGCGTCCACCATTTTATTTTCCTAAGCTTAAAACTTTCACACTTCTTAAGTTCCCTATCATTAACAACCCACAATATCTCATAAAGACGAGCAATCTGCTCATCAACCACCAAGCCCTCAAACTCACTAAGCGGTATTTCCAATACCGCTTCCCTAACACACCGTCCATATTGGTTCAAGTCAATACCAGAGGTACGCCATCGCCGCAACGGACTTACGAACTGTAAAGGGGGGGACTGAGAAGAAACCATAATTTGAATCAAATTATGATCACTCAATCCCCACCCTCCCTTAATTTCCCACCCAACACGAAACACTCTATTTGCTGCCTCGTTCATCAAAAGTCACGTCAATGTCACTGACACCCCTAGGCCCATCAAAAGTATACCACTCGCTCGGCTCGTTTAGAATGTGAAGGTTTTTACCCACCACCCATTCACTTAATACCACTCCACGACTGTGGCTTTGATATCCAGACGAATGCCGGGATACCTTACTAAACCACATCGAAGACGTAGCATTCGCGTCCAAGCCAAGTATAAGAGGACTACCACTCGCAAGTAGTAGTACCTTATCCATATAACTCAGATAAGGCTCTAAGGGCTCGCCAAATTTACAATAGATACTAGCAACAAGTATTCTACCAAACCCCCCCTCTACAGAAACACATACACCCAGTTGTGACGAATCCACAACTACACAATCATAGTTGGGATCACTCACAACAATTGCAGCATTAGCCCTAACGTCCAAAAAGACCCTGAAACCACCCGGAAAACCTCGAACCACACCATTGGTGGCGTAGGGCTCCTGGAGTAAGGCAATGCCGCACCCCCCCTCAGTCATATACCCCCCCAACTCGCACATTACGGCATACGACCCCTGACAGTTTAACTGAATAATCCCCCCCATCAGTGTCTGGCGAGGGCGCGCTCAACAATCCCACAATATATCGGGCAGACAGCCGACATCATAAAATGCCCAGCTGGCCTACCCTTGAATGCACAGTTACGGCAATGGATTGCATTGACGCAACTGGCAGCTCTGTGGCCTTCCTGACCGCACCTCCGGCAGACATCTGATTTGGCCCTACACTCAGCGACCCTATGACCAAAACCCATACACCGGAAGCAGCCAGCAATGGGGTTATCCGGTCGCACCCGGAAGGAGAACCACTTGATGTAGCACCTACCTGCCTCCAAGAGGGCGGACATCATTTTGTCCGTACCCTCAAGAACAACATTAGTGCTACCATCAGGAGCCACCTTCCAGGGACGACTGACCATCCTTACTTCCGACTTCTGGGACGCCGAGCTAAATTCTGGAAGGTTCAACCGGAGAAGTTCTTCCATGAATTCCTCATGGGGGATCTCCGTGTAAACCCCCTGAACCACAACCCGAGGACCCAACTTCCGGTTGACACTCACGTCTAACCCCACCTCCCCAAACTTTGCGTTAGTCGCCACTTTTTCCCTCTCAGAAACAGAAGGTGTGCGGATCACCGCTCCACCACCCTTGATAGGCTTCACCTCATGGATCCTCACACCGAGTGAAGGACCCACCTCCTTAACTACCTTTCTAATTACTTCCTTAGAGGAAGTTGCAGACCCCTTGCTCCTGACCACAACAGACCAGGTTTCAACAGGCTTCGGCGCCACCGGTGCAATCGCCTCCAGTACAGGTGCTGGGGGCGGAGGCATCGGTGCCGATGGAGCCGGCATTGACCTGCTCGGTGGCGAGGAGTGTCCCCCACAGCCTCCTCTAAGGGCATCAACTTGCCCGCGAAGATGGGCATTCTCGGTAATAACCGTCATTAGGAGTGCTTCGTATTTAGAAGCAAGCTCCATCAGCCCCTTCACGGTTTCCATCTCAAACTTTTTGTCTCCAAAGACCAACCCGCTTAGCTCCCCAGTAATCCTCTTAACAGCACCAACATGGCTTACCGCACTACCACCACCAGCAACAGCGCCCTTGGCTAATTCACGGTTGCCACCCTTACTATCCTTCTTATTCACCATGTTGGAACTAACACCTATTTTCTTTCCACCCTCATTAACACGCCCAACACCTTTTCCAGCCTTAACCTCACCACCTTTATCGACACTCATCTTAGCGTCACCCCCCTTCTTAACTGTGTCAGCAGTATCCCCTGTCTCACACGAACTACTGCTTTCACTGGAGTCAGTGAAGCGCACAAAGCCCCCCGATTTCGCCAAAGGTGGTGACCTCAACCTCACCTTTCTGCGCACCGGTGACCCATCAGTAGATGACACTGCACTATCCTCACCGGACGACGCCCCTACAACCATTTTTGCAGGCACAGACCCATCGCTCTCAGCAAGAGACTTAACCTTCCTCCTCCGTGGGGGAGGCATCTTCAACCTAGATCCCCTACCAGGCAGGCTGATCCGCCGGTAAAAAACACTGGCGCAGAAGCCCCTGTTCCGGAAAGATCAAACAGTCGCTCACCAGGCACGTGCGATTGAACGCACTGAAGAAGCTAACTCGCGCATAAACCCGCTCAATAGCAGTTACCACCCAAACAGTCGATTATCGCGTTATCGCAGGGACACAACTCACACCTCCAGCCAAAGGCGTGGAAGAGGTCACTCAATTAACCGCCGGACAGAACAAAGTCCCCGTAACGGTTGCGAATCGACCGATGTGACGTTGTATCAATCGTACCGTGGGCTAAAAGTCAACCACTATGACCTTAATTCACCCTGGAGTCAGCGCCTCCAATACTAGGACAACCACTAACACCCTAGAAGCAAAACTGGCGAAATCCCCTAGAAAACAGCAGCAACTGAAAACCAGACACTCAACACAGCACTCCTGAATAGGCCACCCAAGCCAAAAACACCACCACGGCACAGTCACTGAGACTACGGACGGGCCCGCCTACAAAACCTAATCTACAAATCTAATCCAAAAAAAAAAAAATTTAAGTACACACTCAACTAACCCTACACTCACCCACAAGCAGGCGTTGTAATTGCCTGCTACGAAATTTCCAAAAAAAAGAAAAATTTTTTCCCAAAAACCACTTTGAATAAATCTACCTGCTACCTACAACCAAACAAATGCCCTAAGCAAGCGTTGAAAGGCAAAAGCCTGCTATCCCTAATAAAAAACTAATACCAGCTAGAGTGCTCGTATACACAATTACGTGAACACTGAAAACACCTGCTGTAACTAAAAATCTACTTGCAGTTAGCAGGCGTTGAAATCCTAATAAAAAGTCAAAGCCTACTAACGCGAAAAAAAAACTAACATAAGCAAGAGTGCTCGTATACACAATCTCGTGAATACTAGAAAAACACCTGCTGTAATTAAAAGTCTACTTGCAGTTAGCAGGCGTTAAAATTCCGATGAAATATCAAAGCCTACTTATGCAAACAAAAACTAACGCAAGCTAGAGTGCTCGTACACACAATCATATAACACGAAAAACACTTGTTTTATTTAAAAGCTACTCGATAAATTCACAATTTCTCAAACAAAAACTCGTAAATTCATATATATATACTTACATATATATATGGCAAAGCCCACTACGGCAATTTTGTGTGAGTTTTCGAAAAACCACTTCACACTACAAACACATATGCACGTATACACTCTCACTACACCGACTCTACACTGAAAAATTCACAAATACTCACACGACCGAATTAAAAATTCAAATTATGCGCTAGCACGTCTGCTCGCTATGAATGCCTACTGAAAAATTCACAAATACTCACACGACCGAATTAAAAATTCAAATTATGCGCTAGCACGTGTGCTCGCTATGAATGCCTACGAATGAATAGTGAGTAGATAGGGACAACTTTCGTTGTAGATTTACGTGAGTACCTGCCGGCGACGGCCTTACCTCACGGTGTTCAAAACACAACGGATCAATACAATGCGTTGATCAGCGCCCCAAATAAAACGAGCTTATGCAAGTATTTATTTGGATACCAGTGGCAGTGTGTCTGGGTCCACACTACCATCTTGGTATGATTCGAGGCCGACCTAAAACCTCTTCCGTTTTCGGGTACGGCACCCAGTTACTTGTGTAACTTCTTTTTTCGAACTGAAAATTCAGTTCTTCCAGCATTTAGGTTTAAACCACAGCCACCACGATACTCCCCAAAGGGCCGAACCCAATGAGCAGATTGAACAGAAGTCCAAGGGCTTTCTGCTCCCCGTGGTACCGGAAAGTCTCCGGTCAGACTGCGTAGCCTAAACTACTGCCAGTTGAGCTCCCCATTACTCAAATGACTGGTGACATTTGTCGCTTGAACTTCAAATGTCTTTTTATTTGCTTTTTCATTTAAAGTGTTTCTAATATCAGTTCAAGCTGAGTATTATAGCACTATCACTCCACATACTATGCTGATATTACTGGGCAAAGAATATAATAACAGTCATAGTGCATATTGGCTTTTAGTCTCCTTTTACGACAGGCATGCCTTGCCGCGGGCATATTCTTTCCCCAAACCCGCAGGGGAAAGTAGATAGGGACAGAGGGAATCTCGTTAATCCATTCATGCGTCACTAATTAGATGACGAGGCATTTGGCTACCTTAAGAGAGTCATAGTTACTCCCGCCGTTTACCCGCGCTTACTTCAATTTCTTCACTTTGACATTCAGAGCACTGGGCAGAAATCACATTGTGTCAACACCCGTTAGGGCCATCACAATGCTTTGTTTTAATTAGACAGTCGGATTCCCCAAGTCCGTGCCAGTTCTGAATTGATTGTTAATTGATAACCGTTATAATTTAAAAAGTATCTTTAGAATAATAAATCCTTTAGAAATTTTAGCAAGAAAGTTCCACAATTGGCTACGTAACTACTATCCGGGGAACAAGAATCGAAATTCTCTATTTACCCAGAACGAGTACATAAACCATGGTATTGCTTCCCAATCAAGCCCGACTATCTCAATCTTCAGAGCCAATCCTTATCCCGAAGTTACGGATCTAATTTGCCGACTTCCCTTACCTACATTATTCTATCGACTAGAGACTCTTCACCTTGGAGACCAGCTGCGGATATTGGTACGGCCTGTTGAGAAGTTTGCGTAACCCCACCATAAATTTTCAAGGTCCGAGGAGAAAATATCGACACAACAGTAAATGTCATGCTCTTCTAGTCCATCTACCATATCTCTCTTCGAAAGACTTCCATGGTAGTACGACTATAAAACAGAAAAGAAAACTCTTCCGATACCTCTCGACGGCTTCTTTATGGTCGTTCCTGTTGCCAGGATGAGCACAAGGCCCATTTTTAATAACAAACGGATACTCAACAGGTTACGGAATTGGAACCGTATTCCCTTTCGTTCAAAATTATTCAAGTGTTTAATTACTATGGAATAAAAATTCATTCATTTCATTTCATTAAAACTTGAAAATTTTCGGCTTTCGCCTTGAACTTAGGACCGACTAACTCGTGATCAACCACTGTTCACACGAAACCCTTCTCCACTTCAGTCCTCCAAGGTCTCATTCGATTATTTGCTACTACCACCAAGATCTGTACCAATAGCGGCTCCATGCAGGCTTACGCCAAACACTTCTAAGCACACCATTGTACCCTCCTACTCACTAAAGTTTCAAAATTTATAATCCAACCGAAATTGTATTATAAATCATGTACTTTAGCGGTAATGTATAGGTATACAACTTAAGCGCCATCCATTTTAAGGGCTAGTTGCTTCGGCAGGTGAGTTGTTACACACTCCTTAGCGGATTACGACCTCCATTTCCACCGTCCTGCTGTTTTAAGCAACCAACGCCTTTCATGGTATCTGCATGAGTTGTTAATTTAGGCACCGTAACATTACGTTTGGTTCATCCCACAGCGCCAGTTCTGCTTACCAAAAGTGGCCCACTGGGCACATTATATCATAACCTCAACCTTCATATCAAGAAAGGTGAGGTTCTTACCCATTTAAAGTTTGAGAATAGGTTAAGGTCGTTTCGACCCTAAGGCCTCTAATCATTCGCTTTACCAGATAAGATTATTTTACATAATTTTTAAATGCACCAGCTATCCTGAGGGAAACTTCGGAGGGAACCAGCTACTAGATGGTTCGATTGGTCTTCCGCCCCTATAATCAATTCTGACAATCGATTTGCACGTCAGAACTGTTTCGGTCTTCCATCAGGGTTTCCCCTGACTTCAACCTGATCAAGTATAGTTCACCATCTTTCGGGTCACAGCATATATGCTCAAGGTACGCTCCAGTTAGAGGTATAAATAATAATAAATTATCATTATACATAACTATATGGAACGCCCCGGGATTGAATTAATAATGTAATACATTAAAAATTAATCCCATTATTAATACAGTTAAGTTAATTTCGCCATTAGGTTTAATATAACCCAATGACTTGCACATATGTTAGACTCCTTGGTCCGTGTTTCAAGACGGGTCCCGAAGGTATCCTGAATTTTTCGCATTGTTAATCATATAAATGCATACAATTAATATTAAAATCAATGATAATAATATTATTGTAAAATTCAAAAGAATTTTAGCATTATATATAATAAAATCTATCAACACTTTATCAAATCATCAGTAATTATTCTATGTTAATAAGCTAAAAGCAAATTAATTTGAATAAACTTAAAAACCAATGATCTTTTGATAAATATTTTATTATGTTAATAGATTACAATGTCCTTATATGAAAAAAATGCACACTATTACTATAATATTTAAAATTAAATACTACAGTTATAATGATGAATTTTTCCTAATGGATACTCAGGTTCATCGGGCTTAACCTCTAAGCAGTTTCACGTACTATTTAACTCTCTATTCAGAGTTCTTTTCAACTTTCCCTCACGGTACTTGTTTACTATCGGTCTCATGGTTATATTTAGTTTTAGATGGAGTTTACCACCCACTTAGTGCTGCACTATCAAGCAACACGACTCTTTGGAAATATCTTTCTAGTAATCATTAACGTTATACGGGCCTGGCACCCTCTATGGGTAAATGGCCTCATTTAAGAAGGACTTAAATCGTTAATTTCTCATACTAGATATTAAGATATTCCATACACTGCATCTCACATTTGCCATATAGACAAAGTGACTTAGTGCTGAACTATTTTCTTTTCGCTCGCCGCTACTAAGGAAATCCTTGTTAGTTTCTTTTCCTCCCCTCATTAATATGCTTAAATTCAGGGGGTAGTCCCATATGAGTTGAGGTTGTATAAAATATATTTTAGATTGATTTGTTTA
>NW_027212752.1:1650000-1655000 GCF_042242935.1 Bactrocera oleae | reverse complement strand
GAAAATTTATTACTTCATAGACTTTATACAATTAATACTTATATGAAAATTTGTTACTTCATAGACTTTATACAATTAATACTTATATGAAAATTTATTACTTCATAGACTTTATATATTTAATACTTATATGAAAATTTATTACTTCATAGACTTTATATATTTAATACTTATATGAAAATTTATTACTTCATAGACTTTATATATTTAATACTTATATAAAAATTTATTACTTCATAGGCTTTATACAATTAATACTTATATGAAAATTTATTACTTCATAGACTTTATACATTTACTACTTATATGAAAATGTATTACTTCATAGACTTTATACATTTAGTATTTATATGAAAATTTATTACTTCATAGACTTTATACATTTAATACTTATATGAAAATTTATTACTTCATAGACTTTATACAATTAATACTTATATGAAAATTTATTACTTCATAGACTTTATACATTTACTACTTATATGAAAATTTATTACTTCATAGACTTTATACATTTAGTATTTATATGAAAATTTATTACTTCATAGACTTTATACATTTAATACTTATATGAAAATTTATTACTTCATAGACTTTATACAATTAATACTTATATGAAAATTTATTACTTCATAGACTTTATTCAATTAATACTTATATGAAAATTTATTACTTCATAGACTTTATTCAATTAATACTTATATGAAAATTTATTACTTCATAGACCTTATACAATTAATACTTATATTAAAATTTATTACTTCATAGACTTTATACATTTAGTACTTATATGAAAATTTATTACTTCATAGACTTTATACAATTAATCCTTATATGAAAATTTATTACTTCATAGACTTTATACAATTAATACTTATATGAAAATTTATTACTTCATAGACTTTATACATTTAGTACTTATATGAAAATTTATTACTTCATAGGCTTTATACAATTAATACTTATATGAAAATTTATTACTTCATAGACTTTATACAATTAATACTTATATGAAAATTTATTACTTCATAGACTTTATACAATTAATACTTATATGAAAATTTATTACTTCATAGGCTTTATACAATTAATACTTATATGAAAATTTATTACTTCATAGACTTTATACAATTAATACTTATATGAAAATTTATTACTTCAGAGACTTTATACAATTAATACTTATATGAAAATTTATTACTTCATAGGCTTTATACAATTAATACTTATATGAAAATTTATTACTTCATAGACTTTATACAATTAATACTTATATGAAAATTTATTACTTCATAGACTTTATACAATTAATACTTATATGAAAATTTATTACTTCATAGACTTTATACATTTAATACTTATATGAAAATTTATTACTTCATAGAATTTATACAATTAATACTTATATGAAAATTTATTACTTCATAGACTTTATACAATTAATACTTATATGAAATTTTATTACTTCATAGACTTTATACATTTACTACTTATATGAAAATTTATTACTTCATAGACTTTATACAATTAATACTTATATGAAAATTTATTACTTCATAGACTTTATACAATTAATACTTATATGAAAATTTATTACTTCATAGACTTTATACATTTAATACTTATATGAAAATTTATTACTTCATAGACTTTGTACAATTAATACTTATATGAAAATTTATTACTTCATAGGCTTTATACAATTAATACTTATATGAAAATTTATTACTTCATAGACTTTATACAATTAATACTTATATGAAAATTTATTACTTCATAGACTTTATACAATTAATACTTATATGAAAATTTATTACTTCATAGACTTTATACATTTAATACTTATATGAAAATTTATTACTTCATAGAATTTATACAATTAATACTTATATGAAAATTTATTACTTCATAGACTTTATACAATTAATACTTATATGAAATTTTATTACTTCATAGACTTTATACATTTACTACTTATATGAAAATTTATTACTTCATAGACTTTATACAATTAATACTTATATGAAAATTTATTACTTCATAGACTTTATACAATTAATACTTATATGAAAATTTATTACTTCATAGACTTTATTCAATTAATACTTATATGAAAATTTATTACTTCATAGACCTTATACAATTAATACTTATATTAAAATTTATTACTTCATAGACTTTATACATTTAGTACTTATATGAAAATTTATTACTTCATAGACTTTATACAATTAATCCTTATATGAAAATTTATTACTTCATAGACTTTATACAATTAATACTTATATGAAAATTTATTACTTCATAGACTTTATACATTTAGTACTTATATGAAAATTTATTACTTCATAGGCTTTATACAATTAATACTTATATGAAAATTTATTACTTCATAGACTTTATACAATTAATACTTATATGAAAATTTATTACTTCATAGACTTTATACAATTAATACTTATATGAAAATTTATTACTTCATAGACTTTATACATTTAATACTTATATGAAAATTTATTACTTCATAGAATTTATACAATTAATACTTATATGAAAATTTATTACTTCATAGACTTTATACAATTAATACTTATATGAAAATTTATTACTTCATAGACTTTATATATTTAATACTTATATGAAAATTTATTACTTCATAGACTTTATGCAATTAATACTTATATGAAAATTTATTACTTCTTAGGCTTTATACAATTAATACTTATATGAAAATTTATTACTTCATAGACTTTATACAATTAATACTTATATGAAAATTTATTACTTCATAGACTTTATATATTTAATACTTATATGAAAATTTATTACTTCATAGACTTTATGCAATTAATACTTATATGAAAATTTATTACTTCTTAGGCTTTATACAATTAATACTTATATGAAAATTTATTACTTCATAGACTTTATACATTTACTACTTATATGAAAATTTATTACTTCATAGACTTTATACATTTAGTATTTATATGAAAATTTATTACTTCATAGACTTTATACATTTAATACTTATATGAAAATTTATTACTTCATAGACTTTATACAATTAATACTTATATGAAAATTTATTACTTCATAGACTTTATTCAATTAATACTTATATGAAAATTTATTACCTCATAGACCTTATACAATTAATACTTATATTAAAATTTATTACTTCATAGACTTTATACATTTAGTACTTATATGAAAATTTATTACTTCATAGACTTTATACAATTAATCCTTATATGAAAATTTATTACTTCATAGACTTTATACAATTAATACTTATATGAAAATTTATTACTTCATAGACTTTATACATTTAGTACTTATATGAAAATTTATTACTTCATAGGCTTTATACAATTAATACTTATATGAAAATTTATTACTTCATAGACTTTATACAATTAATACTTATATGAAAATTTATTACTTCATAGACTTTATACAATTAATACTTATATGAAAATTTATTACTTCATAGACTTTATTCAATTAATACTTATATGAAAATTTATTACTTCACAGACCTTATACAATTAATACTTATATTAAAATTTATTACTTCATAGACTTTATACATTTAGTACTTATATGAAAATTTATTACTTCATAGACCTTATACAATTAATACTTATATTAAAATTTATTACTTCATAGACTTTATACATTTAGTACTTATATGAAAATTTATTACTTCATAGACTTTATACAATTAATCCTTATATGAAAATTTATTACTTCATAGACTTTATACAATTAATACTTATATGAAAATTTATTACTTCATAGACTTTATACATTTAGTACTTATATGAAAATTTATTACTTCATAGGCTTTATACAATTAATACTTATATGAAAATTTATTACTTCATAGACTTTATACAATTAATACTTATATGAAAATTTATTACTTCATAGACTTTATACAATTAATACTTATATGAAAATTTATTACTTCATAGACTTTATACATTTAGTACTTATATGAAAATTTATTACTTCATAGGCTTTATACAATTAATACTTATATGAAAATTTATTACTTCATAGACTTTATACAATTAATACTTATATGAAAATTTATTACTTCATAGACTTTATATATTTAATACTTATATGAAAATTTATTATTTCATAGACTATATATATTTAATACTTATATGAAAATTTATTACTTCATAGGCTTTATACAATTAATATTTATATGAAAATTTATTACTTCATAGACTTTATACATTTACTACTTATATGAAAATTTATTACTTCATAGACTTTATACATTTAATACTTATATGAAAATTTATTACTTCATAGACTTTATATATTTACTACTTATATGAAAATTTATTACTTCATAGACTTTATACAATTAATACTTATATGAAAATTTATTACTTCATAGACTTTATACAATTAATACTTATATGAAAATTTATTACTTCATAGACTTTATATATTTAATACTTATATGAAAATTTATTACTTCATAGACTTTATGCAATTAATACTTATATGAAAATTTATTACTTCTTAGGCTTATACAATTAATACTTATATGAAAATTTATTACTTCATAGACTTTATACATTTACTACTTATATGAAAATTTATTACTTCATAGACTTTATACATTTAGTATTTATATGAAAATTTATTACTTCATAGACTTTATACATTTAATACTTATATGAAAATTTATTACTTCATAGACTTTATACAATTAATACTTATATGAAAATTTATTACTTCATAGACTTTATTCAATTAATACTTATATGAAAATTTATTACTTCATAGACCTTATACAATTAATACTTATATTAAAATTTATTACTTCATAGACTTTATACATTTAGTACTTATATGAAAATTTATTACTTCATAGACTTTATACAATTAATCCTTATATGAAAATTTATTACTTCATAGACTTTATACAATTAATACTTATATGAAAATTTATTACTTCATAGACTTTATAC
>NW_027212752.1:1587500-1642500 GCF_042242935.1 Bactrocera oleae | reverse complement strand
CCTAACAAAACTTGCATCGCATCCGTTGAAACGGTGCGACACACTGGCAAACAGGCTAGCATCATCCAGCGCTGCACGGAGAGTAGTTTTTGGCGACCGAAGACCGTCGTGGCTAATTCCCACCATACTGCAGCTCCATAAGTGGCACAGGCCACAAATAAGCCACGATATATGGTGCGAACCGCACGACGTCCGAGGCCCCAATCACTCCGTAAAACGCGCCTGACCTTGCCGACAGTCGCCAGCAGTCTTTCTTTCACGCTAACCAAGTGTGGTGTGAAACACATCCTTTCCCTCATGGTCAACCCCAAGTATTTGACTTGCGTCATGTACTTGATGCTGACCCCATTTACACGGACAATCGGTGGACGAGCCGGCGACAATCTGCCCTTAAGCAGCATTGTAACCGTTTTGTCCATTGATATGTCCACACCAACATCTACACCCCAGCTGTGGACAATTTCTAAGAATCGTCCTCCCGCTCGCTCTATTTCGGACCTTGAGTGACCTTCAACTAATAGAAGAAGGTCGTCCGCGTACGCACAACACTTGCATACTGGTTCAAGTTGTCCAAGCAGAGAGTACATCATAAGGTTCCAAATATATGGACCACAGATGGATCCCTGCGGGCAGCCCCGAGCCACCCCAATCTCAACACTCCCATTCATTCCTACGATTGAGGCTTTTCTGTCCGAAAAGTAGCTGCGCCAGAGAGTAACTTCCGGGCAGCCGAGCTCCTCCAATCGTTCAATCACCCTATCCCAGATTAGGTAGTCAAAAGCTCCCTTAAAGTCAACAAATATGCCAAGGACATATTCGTTGACGTTCTCCCTAACGGCACTCTGGACATACATCCAAGCATCCTCTACACTGCGTCCTTTCCTGAAACCATACTGCCTATCCGACCACATATCCCGCGTTAGATCCTGAAGTCGTTCCACCATAACTCTCTCCAGTACTTTTCCCAGCACTGGAAGGAGACTGATGCCCCGATAAGAACGAGGATCACTCCTGATCTTATCAGGGGACTTCAGGAGAGGAACGACCCTAGCCCTTTTCCACTCCCGTGGAAAATATCCCTCCCACACGCACTTATTGTAAATGGCCTCCAAGTATTCCGGAATGAACTTCCACATGCTTTTACACATCTCTCCGTTCAAACCATCAAAACCTGGGGATCTTTTACACCTGACCAGGCCAAAGGCGTATCCCAGCTCCCCTTCATCTAGTGGAGGAACAGGTACCTCACACGTTTGAGATACCCGAGCCTCCGCCCTAGGAAAGAACGCTCCTAGCAGAACCCCAACACAGTCTCTCCACGTTGATAATACAGTATCACCAACGCGGAGAGAGGTGATATCCTCCCTCTTACGACCCCTACAGATCTTGTAGACCTGACCCCATGGGTCGTTCCTATTTTCCCCTATAAAGTTCCTCCATTCCTCTTCCTTGGTTTTGACTAGCATTTGTTTGTAATCCCTCATCACACAACTAAATTCATACCTAATCTGGGACAGCCCATCAGAGTTTGACTGTCTAGCGCGTTGAAAGTTTCGTCTAAATCGCCGGACAGCTCTCCTCATCATCGTTAGCTCTTTCGTCCACCACTTAAGTTTTCTCACTCTGAAGCTTTCGAACTTTCCGAGAACACTGTTGTTCACTTCCCACACTACATCGTATAGCCGAGAAATTTGCTCGTCCACCCCAAAATCTTCAAACTCACTAAGCGGTATTTCTAATACCGCTTCCCTGACAGATCGTCCATATTGGTTCCAGTCGATACCAGAGGTACGCCATCGCCGCAATGGACTCTCATACGCCGAGGGAGGAGATTTAGGAGTAACCATAATTTGAATCAAGTTATGGTCACTCAATCCCCACCCTCCCCTAATCTCCCACCTAACATTAAAGGTCCTATTTGGTGCCTCATTGATGAAGGACACATCGATGTCGCTCACACCCCCAGGCCCATCAAACGTATACCACTCGCTTGGCTCGTTTAATATGTGAAGACTATTTGCCTCCACCCATTCGCTTAATACCTCGCCTCTAGTGTGGCTTTGATATCCTGACGAATGTCGGGATACCTTACTAAACCACATAGAGGACGAGGCATTCGCATCCGTTCCTAGGATAAGCGAGCTACTACTGGCAAGTAGCAGTAGCTTATCCATGTACAGCAGGTAAGGCTCTAGAGGCTCGCTGTATTTGCAATAAACACTAGCGACTACCAATCTACCGAACTCCCCCTCTATGGATACACAAACACCCAGCTGTGACGAATCCAGAACTACGCAGTCGTAGCTCGGATTATTCACAACTATTGCGGCATTTCTCCTAAGGTCTGTGAATACCCTAAATCCTCCAGGGAGACCCCGAACCACACCATTAGTGGCGTAGGGCTCTTGGAGTAATGCGATGCCGCACCCACCCTCTAGCATACAACCCCCTAACTCGCACATTACGGCATAACAACCCTGACAATTTAGCTGTAAAATCGTCCCCATTAGTGTCTGGAAAGGGCACGCTCTACTATGCCACAGTAGACTGGACAAGCAGCTGACATCATAAGATGCCCAGCTGGTCTACCCTTAAATGCACAGTTGCGACAATGTGGTGCATTGACGCAACTAGCAGCTCTGTGGCCTTCCTGACCACACCTACGGCAGACATCGGACTTGGCCTTACATTGCGCCACTCGATGGTCAAAGCCCATGCACCGAAAACAGACGGCAACAGGGCTATCTGGTCGCACTCGGAAGGAAAACCACTTAATGTAGCACCTTCCCGCTTCTAAAAGGGCGGACATTACTTCCTCCGAACCCTCCAGAACGACGTTAGTTTTACCATCTGGCGCCACCTTCCAGGGGCGACTGACCAACCTAACGTCGGATCTCTTTGCCTCAGGACTTAAATTCGTACTGAAGAGTTCTTCCATGAATTCCTCATGGGAGATCTCGGTGTGTACTCCTTGCACCACAACCCTTGGTCCCAACTTCCGGTTGACACTGACGTCCAACCCTACCTCCCCGAATTTTGCGTTAGTCGCCACTTTCTCCCTCTATAAAACGGAGGGAGTGCGGATGACCGCCCCACCACCTTTTATCGGCCTTACATCATGGATCCTTACGCCGAGTGAAGGACCCACCTCCTTGACCACCCTTTAGATTACTACCTTAGAGGAAGTTGCAGGCCCCTTACTCCTGACCACAACTGACCAGGTCTCCACCGGCTTCGGCGACATCGGCGCTATTGCCTTCAGCACTGGTGCCGGAGGGGCAGGCGCCGAAGTCGCGGGAGCCACCATTGGTTTGGTCGGACGCGATCCCCCCAAAACTTCCCGTAAGGTCATCCACCTGCCCGCGAAGATGAGCGTTCTCCGCAATTATGGTCATCAGGAGTGCCTCGTACTTCGAGGCAAGCTCCATAAGACCCCTCATCTCGGAAACCTCAATATTTTCCCCCCCGAAAACCAAAGCGCTAACCTCGGCTGTTACAGCTTTCATAGCTGCAACATGGGTGATAGCGCCACCCCCAACAACACCCCCCTTATTCGCAATACGCTCCCCTTTTTTACCTTTCGTATTTTCTCCTTCACGCTTTTTGCCTCCTCCTGCCTCCTTTGCTGCTCCGGCTATGGGTTTCGACGCTCCCGTCTCGCTGGCGCTCTCGCACGACCTCCCCAACGGTGGAGTGCCCAGGCGAGCCTTTCTGCGCGGTGGGGGCTTCTCGACTTCCTTTTCGCCCGCCGATGACGCTGCTGTAATCATATCGGTTTCGGACTCCTCGCTCTCGGCGGGTGCCTTTGCTCCTCGCCTTCGTGGTGGAGACATTTTTCTCTTACCCTCGCGATCGCGTACCTACTACACAAGTACGTAACTCGCGATCCGACAAAGTTCGAAATCGGCACTCACGAACGCGTACCTGCACTACAACAATATTGTCAGTGGCCTTCAGGATTCTTGCGGTGCCCGAACTGTTTGTGGACAATGCGGTCACTGTCTTTTGTTTTACACACACAAAACTTCACGCCAGGCAATAACACTGCATATTGTTTGTAGCACACACCAGGCAAAAATACTGCCTATTGTTTGTAGCACACACCAGGCAAAAACACTGCCTATTGTTTTTAAGCAAACTTAAACGTGCCTAAATTGTCACTGGCCTTCGCACCAGGCAATAACACTGTCTATTGTTAGTTTTGTCACTGTACACTTGCACTACAATTTTTAAAGCAATTACCCGCGGTAATGCTTTATGTGTCTCTGGCCTTCGATTTAATTCGCGCCAGGCAATTGTATGTTTTCTATGGTTTCTGTTAACAGAAAAAATTCACTGTTTTCAACTGCACTAAATTGTTTTATCAATGCGCGAACACGACCGTTCACTACGAGTGTCTGCAACAGAGTCGAGTAGATAGGGACAACTTGCGTTGTAGATTAACGTGAGTACCTGACGGCGACGGCCTTACCTCACGGTACTCAAGAGCACGGCGTATCAATACACGCGTCTGATAAACGGCCCAAATAATACAAGAATGAATGGCAAGTATTATTTGGATACCAAAGGCAGTGTGTCTGGGTCCACACTACCATCTTGGTATGATTCGAGGCCGAACTAAAACCTCTTCCGTTTTCGGGTACGGCACCCAGTTACTTGTGTAACTTCTTTTTTCGAACTGAAAATTCAGTTCTTCCAGCATTTAGGTTTAAACCACAGCCACCACGATACTCCCCAAAGGGCCGAACCCAATGAGCAGATTGAACAGAAGTCCAAGGGCTTTCTGCTCCCCGTGGTACCGGAAAGTCTCCGGTCAGACTGCGTAGCCTAAACTACTGCCAGTTGAGCTACCCATTACTCAAATGACTGGTGACATTTGTCGCTTGATCTTTAAATGTCTTTTTATTCGCTTTTTCATTTAAAGTGTTTCTAATATCAGTTCAAGCTGAGTATTATAGCACTATCACTCCATATACTATGCTGATATTACTGGGCAAAGAATATAATAACAGTCATAGTGCATATTGGCTTTTAGTCGCCTTTTACGACAGGCATGCCTTGCCGCGGGCATATTCTATCCCCTGCCCGCAGGGGTAGTAGATAGGGACAACTTTCGTTGTAGATTTACGTGAGTACCTGCCGGCGACGGCCTTACCTCACGGTGTTCAAAACACAACGGATCAATACAATGCGTTGATCAGCGCCCCAAACAATACGAGCTTATGCAAGTATTTATTTGGATACCAGTGGCAGTGTGTCTGGGTCCACACTACCATCTTGGTATGATTCGAGGCCGACCTAAAACCTCTTCCGTTTTCGGGTACGGCACCCAGTTACTTGTGTAACTTCTTTTTTCGAACTGAAAATTCAGTTCTTCCAGCATTTAGGTTTAAACCACAGCCACCACGATACTCCCCAAAGGGCCGAACCCAATGAGCAGATTGAACAGAAGTCCAAGGGCTTTCTGCTCCCCGTGGTACCGGAAAGTCTCCGGTCAGACTGCGTAGCCTAAACTACTGCCAGTTGAGCTACCCATTACTCAAATGACTGGTGACATTTGTCGCTTGATCTTTAAATGTCTTTTTATTCGCTTTTTCATTTAAAGTGTTTCTAATATCAGTTCAAGCTGAGTATTATAGCACTATCACTCCATATACTATGCTGATATTACTGGGCAAAGAATATAATAACAGTCATAGTGCATATTGGCTTTTAGTCGCCTTTTACGACAGGCATGCCTTGCCGCGGGCATATTCTATCCCCTGCCCGCAGGGGTAAGTAGATAGGGACAACTTTCGTTGTAGATTTACGTGAGTACCTGCCGGCGACGGCCTTACCTCACGGTGTTCAAAACACAACGGATCAATACAATGCGTTGATCAGCGCCCCAAACAAAACGAGCTTATGCAAGTATTTATTTGGATACCAGTGGCAGTGTGTCTGGGTCTACACTACCATCTTGGTATGATTCGAGGCCGACCTAAAACCTCTTCCGTTTTCGGGTACGGCACCCAGTTACTTGTGTAACTTCTTTTTTTCGAACTGAAAATTCAGTTCTTCCAGCATTTAGGTTTAAACCACAGCCACCACGATACTCCCCAAAGGGCCGAACCCAATGAGCAGATTGAACAGAAGTCCAAGGGCTTTCTGCTCCCCGTGGTACCGGAAAGTCTCCGGTCAGACTGCGTAGCCTAAACTACTGCCAGTTGAGCTACCCATTACTCAAATGACTGGTGACATTTGTCGCTTGATCTTTAAATGTCTTTTTATTCGCTTTTTCATTTAAAGTGTTTCTAATATCAGTTCAAGCTGAGTATTATAGCACTATCACTCCATATACTATGCTGATATTACTGGGCAAAGAATATAATAACAGTCATAGTGCATATTGGCTTTTAGTCGCCTTTTACGACAGGCATGCCTTGCCGCGGGCATATTCTATCCCCTGCCCGCAGGGGTAAGTAGATAGGGACAACTTTCGTTGTAGATTTACGTGAGTACCTGCCGGCGACGGCCTTACCTCACGGTGTTCAAAACACAACGGATCAATACAATGCGTTGATCAGCGCCCCAAACAAAACGAGCTTATGCAAGTATTTATTTGGATACCAGTGGCAGTGTGTCTGGGTCCACACTACCATCTTGGTATGATTCGAGGCCGACCTAAAACCTCTTCCGTTTTCGGGTACGGCACCCAGTTACTTGTGTAACTTCTTTTTTTCGAACTGAAAATGCAGTTCTTCCAGCATTTAGGTTTAAACCACAGCCACCACGATACTCCCCAAAGGGCCAAACCCAATGAGCAGATTGAACAGAAGTCCAAGGGCTTTCTGCTCCCCGTGGTACCGGAAAGTCTCCGGTCAGACTACGTAGCCTAAACTACTGCCAGTTGAGCTACCCATTACTCAAATGACTGGTGACTTTTGTCGCTTGAACTTCAAATGTCTTTTTATTCGCTTTTTCATTTAAAGTGTTTCTAATATCAGTTCAAGCTGAGTATTATAGCACTATCACTCCATATACTATGCTGATATTACTGGGCAAAGAATATAATAACAGTCATAGTGCATATTGGCTTTTAGTCGCCTTTTACGACAGGCATGCCTTGCCGCGGGCATATTCTTTCCCCAAACCCGCAGGGGTAGTAGATAGGGACAACGTCCGGTGTGTTTAACGTGAGTACCTGCCGTCGACGGCCTTATCTCACGGCGCTCAAAAGCACAGCGTATCAATACAATGCGTTGATCAGCGCCCCGAAAATGCTAGGCATTTTTCAGTACCGATTGGTAGTGTGGGATGGACACACTACACACCTTGGTAAGGTTCGAGGCCTATCTAAAACCTCTGCCGTACTTTGGGTCCGGCACCCGGTTGCAATGCAACTCCACATTGAACTGACAAAACGTCAGCTCTTCCCGCATTTGGGTATAAACCACAACCACCACGATACTCCCCGAAGGGCCAGTCCGCACGAGCAGGTTGGAGCGAACTCCAAGGGCCCCTGCTCCCCGTGGTACCAGAATTAAGTCTCCGGTCAGACCTCGTAGCCGAAACTACTACCAGTTGAGCATCCATACTGCTCTGGACTGGTAACCAGGGGCTAGACCCCATTCACTCCACACAATCACTCATCTTACACACTAAAAGCTAACCCTAACTTTCAGTTAAACGCCTTCGCCGCTTAAATAACTCACGCGCAAACATTCCTAACTGTTCAGTATACTCATTGCTAGAAACTACATTACCTACACATAAACGTCCGTCTGTCCAACTAATCCCCACACCCCCAATATTCCTAATGTCTGAATACATCGGGCATTCTGCAATAACATGCACCCAATCCTCCATACGTGCCCCACACAAACACCCCGAACTATCAGAAAGGTGCCTCCGATACAAAAATGCATTGAGAGGCCCATGCCCTGTTAACAAAAATCCCAGACTCAAACAAAATCTGAAGTCTGGGTTACCCTCAACAAACGTTACATCCCGGATGTATTCATATGTCACCCGACCCTTAGGGCTATTATCCCAACGGTCCTGCCACCTACGCTTAACCTTTAAATCCAGGAGCCTCTTGCTCTCTAGATAACCCACCCTCTCAACATCAATACCATCTGTCCAATCTGTCCGCAGCATAGAAACACTCAAGCCCCTTCTTAATCTGAATGTAACAGAACGCTGTATAACAATCAGATCAAGAGGGGGTGCACCCAACAACACTTGCATTGCATCCGTCGAAACAGTACGACAAACAGGCAAACATGCAAGCATCATGCAACGTTGCACCGAGAGGAGTTTTCGGCGACCAGAGACCGTCATCGCTGATTCCCACCATACAAGCCACAAACAAGCCACGATATATGGTGCGAACAGCACGGCGTCCAAGGCCCCAATCACTCCTCAAAATGCGTCGCACTTTGCCAACAATTGCCTGCAGCCGCTCACCCACACGCACCAAATGTGGGGTGAAACACATTCTTTCTCCTATAGTCAATCCCAGGTATTTAACTTCCTTCACATACCTGATGTTGACCCCATTCACCTTGACAATCGGTGGACGAACCGGCGACAATCTGCCCTTAAGCAGCATTGTAACCGTTTTGTCCACCGATATGTCAACCCCCACATCTAAACCCCAGCTATTTACAATTTCTAAAAACTAGGCATATGCCGAGGACATATTTGTTGACATTCTCCTTAACAACACTCTGAACATAAAACCAAGCATCTTCTGTACTGCGTCCTTCCCTGAACCCATACTGCCTATCCGACCATATACCCCGCGTTAGCTCCTGAAGCCGTTCCACCATAACTCTTTCCAATACTTTTCCAAGTACTGGAAGAAGACTGATGCCCCGATAAGAGCGAGGATCACTCCTGATCTTATCAGGAGACTTCAGGAGAGGTACAACCCTAGCAATTTTCCACTCGCGTGGAAAATAACCCTCCCACACGCACTTATCATAAATGGCCTCCAAGTATTCCGGAATGAACTTCCACAAGCTTTTACACATCTCTCCGTTCAAACCATCAAAACCTGGGGACCGTTTAGACCTGACCAGGCCAAAGGCATACCCCAACTCCCCATCATCTAATGGAGGGACAGGTACCTCCTGTGCTTGGGGTACCTGAACCTCCGCCCTGGGAAAGAACGCACCTAATAGAACCCCCGCACACTCTCTCCACGTAGATAACACAGTGTCACCTACGCAAAGAGAGGTGATATCATCTCTCTTACGACCCCTGCAGATCTTATAGATCTGACCCCAGGGGTCATCCCTATTTTCACTAACAAAATTTCTCCATTCATATTCTTTAACCCTAACTAACATATCTTTATATTCCCTAATTTCACAACAAAAATCATACCTAACCTGAGCTAACCTGTCTGAATTGGACCGTCGAGCGCGTTGAAACTTTCGCCTCAATCGCCTGACAGTCCTCCTCTTCAAGGTTAACTCACGCGTCCACCATTTTATTTTCCTAAGCTTAAAACTTTCACACTTCTTAAGTTCCCTATCATTAACAACCCACAATATCTCATAAAGACGAGCAATCTGCTCATCAACCCCCCAGCCCTCAAACTCACTAAGCGGTATTTCCAATACCGCTTCCCTAACACACCGTCCATATTGGTTCAAGTCAATACCAGAGGTACGCCATCGCCGCAACGGACTTACGAACTGTAAAGGGGGGGACTGAGAAGAAACCATAATTTGAATCAAATTATGATCACTCAATCCCCACCCTCCCTTAATTTCCCACCCAACACGAAATACTCTATTTGCTGCCTCGTTCATCAAAGTCACGTCAATGTCACTGACACCCCTAGGCCCATCAAAAGTATACCACTCGCTCGGCTCGTTTAGAATGTGAAGGTTTTTACCCACCACCCATTCACTTAATACCACTCCACGACTGTGGCTTTGATATCCAGACGAATGCCGGGATACCTTACTAAACCACATCGAATACGTAGCATTCGCGTCCAAGCCAAGTATAAGAGGACTACCACTCGCAAGTAGTAGTACCTTATCCATATAACTCAGATAAGGCTCTAAGGGCTCACCAAAATTACAATAGATACTAGCAACAAGTATTCTACCAAACCCCCCCTCTACAGAAACACATACACCCAGTTGTGAGGAATCCACAACTACACAATCATAGTTGGGATCACTCACAACAATTGCAGCATTAGCCCTAACGTCCAAAAAGACCCTGAAACCACCCGGAAAACCTCGAACCACACCATTGGTGTCGTAGGGCTCCTGGAGTAAGGCAATGCCGCACCCCCCCTCAGTCATATACCCCCCCAACTCGCACATTACGGCATACGACCCCTGACAGTTTAACTGAATAATCCCCCCCATCAGTGTCTGGCGAGGGCGCGCTCAACAATCCCAAACAATGGATGGCATTGACGCAACTGGCAGCTCTGTGGCCTTCCTGACCGCACCTCCGGCAGACATCTGATTTGGCCCTACACTCAGCGACCCTATGACCCAAACATATACACCGGAAGCAGCCAGCAATGGGGTTATCCGGTCGCACCCGGAAGGAGAACCACTTGATGTAGCACCTACCTGCCTCCAAGAGTGCGGACATCATTTTGTCCGCACCCTCAAGAACAACATTAGTGCTACCATCAGGAGCCACCTTCCAGGGACGACTGACCATCCTTACTTCCGACTTCTGGGACGCCGAGCTAAATTCTGGAAGGTTCAACCGGAGAAGTTCTTCCCTGAATTGCTCATGGGGGATCTCCGTGTAAACCCCCTGAACCACAACCCGAGGACCCAACTTCCGGTTGACACTCACGTCTAACCCCACCTCCCCAAACTTTGCGTTAGTCGCCACTTTTTCCCTCTCAGAAACAGAAGGTGTGCGGATCACCGCTCCACCACCCTTGATAGGCTTCACCTCATGGATCCTCACACCGAGTGAAGGACCCACCTCCTTAACTACCTTTCTAATTACTTATTTAGAGGAAGTTGCAGGCCCCTTGCTTCTGACCACAACAGACCAGGTTTCAACAGGCTTTGGCGCCACCGGTGCAATCGCCTCCAGTACAGGTGCTGGGGGCGGAGGCATCGGTGCCGATGGAGCCGGCATTGACCTGCCTGGTGGCGAGGAGTGTCCCCCACAGCCTCCTCTAAGGGCATCAACTTGCCCGCGAAGATGGGCATTCTCGGTAATAACCGTCATTAGGAGTGCTTCGTATTTAGAAGCAAGCTCCATCAGCCCCTTCACGGTTTCCATCTCAAACTTTTTGTCTCCAAAGACCAACCCGCTTAGCTCCCCAGTAATCCTCTTAACAGCACCAACATGGCTTACCGCACTACCACCACCAGCAACAGCGCCCTTGGCAAATTCACGGTTGCCACCCTTATTATTTTTCTTCTTCACCATGTTGGAACTAACATCTATTTCCTTTCCACCCTCACTAACACGCCCAACACCTCTTGCAGCCTTAACCTCACCACCTTTATCAACACTCATCTTAGTGTCGCCCCCCTTCTTAACTGTGTCAGCAGTATCCCCTGTCTCACACGAACTACTGCTTTCACTGGAGTCAGTGAAGCGCACAAAGCCCCCCGATTTCGCCAAAGGTGGTGACCTCAACCTAACCTTTCTGCGCACCGGTGACCCATCAGTAGATGACACTGCACTATCCTCACCGGACGACGCCCCTACAACTATTTTTGCAGGCACAGACCCATCGCTCTCAGCAAGGGACTTAACCTTCCTCCTCCGTGGGGGAGGCATCTTCAACCTAGATCCCCTACCAGGCAGGCTGATCCGCCGGTAAAAAACACTGGCGCAGAAGCCCCTGTTCCGGAAAGATCAAACAGTCGCTCACCAGGCACGTGCGATTGAACGCACTGAAGAAGCTAACTCGCGCGTAAACCCGCTCAATAGCAGTTACCACCCAAACAGTCGATTATCGCGTTATCGCAGGGACACAACTCACACCTCCAGCCAAAGGCGTGGAAGAGGTCACTCAATTAACCGCCGGACAGAACAAAGTCCCCGTAACGGTTGCGAATCGACCGATGTGACGTTGTATCAATCGCACCGTGGGCTAAAAGTCAACCACTATGACCTTAATTCACCCTGGAGTCAGCGCCTCCAATACTAGGACAACCACTAACACCCTAGAAGCAAAACTGGCGAAATCCCCTAGAAAACAGCAGCAACTGAAAACCAGACACTCAACACAGCACTCCTGAATAGGCTACCCAAGCCAAAAACACCACCACGGCACAGTCACTGAGACTACGGACGGGCCCGCCTACAAAACCTAATCTACGAATCTAATCCAAAAAAAAAAAAAAAAAAAAAAAAATTTAAGTACACACTCAACTAACCCTACACTCACCCACAAGCAGGCGTTGTCATTGCCTGCTACGAAATTTCCAAAAAAAAAAAAAAAATTTTTTCCCAAAAACCACTTTGAATAAATCTACCTGCTACCTACAATCAAACAAATGCCCTAAGCAAGCATTGAAAGGCAAAAGCCTGCTATCCCTAATAAAAACTAATACCAGCTAGAGTGCTCGTATACACAATTACGTGAACACTGAAAACACCTGCTGTAACTAAAAACCTACTTGCAGTTAGCAGGCGTTGAAATCCTAATAAAAGTCAAAGCCTACTAACGCGAAAAAAACTAACATAAGCAAGAGTGCTCGTATACACAATCTCGTGAATACTAGAAAAACACCTGCTGTAATTAAAAGTCTACTTGCAGTTAGCAGGCGTTAAAATTCCGATGAAATATCAAAGCCTACTTATGCAAATAAAAACTAACGCAAGCTAGAGTGCTCGTACACACAATCATATAACACGAAAAACACTTGTTTTATTTAAAAGCTACTCGATAAATTCACAATTTCTCAAACAAAAACTCGTAAATTCATATATATATACTTACATATATATATGGCAAAGCCCACTACGGCAATTTTGTGTGAGTTTTCGAAAAACCACTTCACACTACCAACACATATGCACGTATACACTCTCACTACACCGACTCTACACTGAAAAATTCACAAATACTCACACGACCGAATTAAAAATTCAAATTATACGCTAGCACGTCTGCTCGCTATGAATGCCTACGAATGAGTGAGTAGATAGGGACAGCGTCCGGTGTGATTTACGTGAGTACCTGCCGTCGACGGCCTTACCTCACGGTGCTCAAAAGCACGGCGTATCAATACAATGCGTTGATCAGCGCCCCGAAAATGCCAGGCATTTTTCAGTACCGATTGGTAGTGTGGAATGGACACACTACACACCTTGGTGAGGTTCGAGGCCTATCTAACACCTCTGCCGTACTTTGGGTCCGGCACCCGGTTGCAGTGCAACTCCACATTGAGTGAACAAAACACTCTTCCCGCAATTGGGCATCAACCACAACCACCACGATACTCCCCGAAGGGCCAGTCCGCATGAGCTGGTTGGAGCGAACTCCAAGGGCCCCTGCTCCCCGTGGTACCAGAATTAAGTCTCCGGTCAGACCTCGTAGCCGAAGCTACTACCAGTTGAGCTTCCATACTGCTCTGTACTGGTGACCAGGGATTAAATCCCTACCCCTTATCTTTCACCCTTAATCTAACCCCTATTTTCAGCTAATTGTCTCCGCCGCCTGAACAATTCACGCGCAAACCTATCAAACGACCCTAACTGTTCGGTATTTGGACTAGTGAAGATCACACCGCTAACGTCTAATCGTCCATTAGTCCAACTAATCCCCATTCCTTCAAGGTTCCTAATGTCCGAGTACATCGGGCAGAGCGCAATAACATGCGCCCAATCTTCAACACGCGCCCCACACATACACTCTGGCGTGTCAGAAAGGTGCCTCTGATGCAGAAATGCGTTCAGAGGACCAGTCCAGTAAGCAGAAAACCCAGGCTCAGACAGAATCGGAAGTCTGGGTTTTCTTCTACAAACCTAACGTCTCGGATGTACCCATAGGTCACCCTACCGTTAGGGCTATTGTCCCAACGGTCTTGCCACCTTATCTTAACCCTGTCCTCTAGAAGTCTCTTGCTTCCTAGATATCCTTCCCTCTCTACGTCAAGGTCGGAAATCAGGTTATTCTGCAGCAAGGACACACTCAAGCCTCTTCTTAACCTGAATGCAACAGCACGCTGTATGACAATCAGGTCAAGAGGGGGTGCACCTAACAAAACTTGCATCGCATCCGTTGAAACGGTGCGACACACTGGCAAACAGGCTAGCATCATACAGCGCTGCACGGAGAGTAGTTTTTGGCGACCGAAGACCGTCGTGGCTAATTCCCACCATACTGCAGCTCCATAAGTGGCACAGGCCACAAATAAGCCACGATATATGGTGCGAACCGCACGACGTCCGAGGCCCCAATCACTCCGTAAAACGCGCCTGACCTTGCCGACAGTCGCCAGCAGTCTTTCTTTCACGCTAACCAAGTGTGGTGTGAAACACATCCTTTCCCTAATGGTCAACCCCAAGTATTTGACTTGTGTCATGTACTTGATGCTGACCCCATTTACACGGACAATCGGTGGACGAGCCGGCGACAATCTGCCCTTAAGCGGCATTGTAACCGTTTTGTCCATTGATATGTCCACACCAACACCTACACCCCAGCTGTGGACAATTTCTAAGAATCGTCCTCCCGCTCGCTCTATTTCGGACCTTGAGTGACCTTCAACTAAAAGAAGAAGGTCGTCCGCGTACGCACAACACTTGCATACTGGTTCAAGTTGTCCAAGCAGAGAGTCCATCATAAGGTTCCAAATATATGGACCACAGATGGATCCCTGCGGGCAGCCCCGAGCCACCCCAATCTCAACACTCCCATTCATTCCTACGATTGAGGCTTTTCTGTCCGAAAAGTAGCTGCGCCAGAGAGTAACTTCCGGGCAGCCGAGCTCCTCTAATCGTTCAATCACCCTATCCCAGATTAGGTAGTCAAAAGCTCCCTTAAAGTCAACAAATATGCCAAGGACATATTCGTTGACGTTCTCCCTAACGGCACTCTGGACATACATCCAAGCATCCTCTACCTGCGTCCTTTCCTGAAATCATACTGCCTATCCGACCACATATCCCGCGTTAGATCCTGAAGTCGTTCCACCATAACTCTCTCCAGTACTTTTCCCAGCACTGGAAGGAGACTGATGCCCCGATAAGAGCGAGGATCACTCCTGATCTTATCAGGAGACTTCAGGAGAGGTACGACCCTAGCAATTTTCCACTCGCGTGGAAAATAACCCTCCCACACAAGCTTTTACACATCTCTCCGTTCAAACCATCAAAACCTGGGGACCGTTTAGACCTGACCAGGCCAAAGGCATACCCCAACTCCCCATCATCTAGTGGAGGAACAGGTACCTCACACGTTTGAGATACCCGAGCCTCCGCCCTAGGAAAGAACGCTCCTAGCAGAACCCCAGCACAGTCTCTCCACGTTGATAATACAGTATCACCAACGCGGAGAGAGGTGATATCCTCCCTCTTACGACCCCTACAGATCTTGTAGACCTGACCCCATGGGTCGTTCCTATTTTCCCCTATAAAGTTCCTCCATTCCTCTTCCTTGGTTTTGACTAGCATTTGTTTGTAATCCCTCATCACACAACTAAATTCATACCTAATCTGGGACAGCCCATCAGAGTTTGACTGTCTAGCGCGTTGAAACTTTCGTCTCAATCGCCGGACAGCTCTCCTCTTCATCGTTAGCTCTTTCGTCCACCACTTAAGTTTTCTCACTCTGAAGCTTTCGAACTTTCCGAGAACACTGTTGTTCACTTCCCACACTACATCGTATAGCCGAGAAATTTGCTCGTCCACCCCAAAGTCTTCAAACTCACTAAGCGGTATTTCTAATACCGCTTCCCTGACAGATCGTCCATATTGGTTCCAGTCGATACCAGAGGTACGCCATCGCCGCAATGGACTCTCATACGCCGAGGGAGGAGATTTAGGAGTAACCATAATTTGAATCAAGTTATGGTCACTCAATCCCCACCCTCCCCTAATCTCCCACCTAACATTAAAGGTCCTATTTGCTGCCTCATTCATGAAGGACACATCGATGTCGCTCACACCCCCAGGCCCATCAAACGTATACCACTCGCTTGGCTCGTTTAATATGTGAAGACTATTTGCCTCCACCCATTCGCTTAATACCTCGCCTCTAGTGTGGCTTTGATATCCTGACGAATGTCGGGATACCTTACTAAACCACATAGAGGACGAGGCATTCGCATCCATTCCTAGGATAAGCGAGCTACTACTGGCAAGTAGCAGTAGCTTATCAATGCACAGCAGGTAAGGCTCTAGAGGTTCGCTGTATTTGCAATAAACACTAGCGACTACCAATCTACCGAACTCCCCCTCTATGGATACACAAACACCCAGCTGTGACGAATCCAGAACTACGCAGTCGTAGCTCGGATTATTCACAACTATTGCGGCATTTCTCCTAAGGTCTGTGAAGACCCTAAATCCTGCAGGGAGACCCTGAACCACACCATTAGTGGCGTAGGACTCCTGGAGTAATGCGATGCCGCACCCACCCTCTAGCATACAACCCCCTAACTCGCACATTACGGCATAACAACCCTGACAATTTAGCTGTAAAATCGTCCCCATTAGTGTCTGGAAAGGGCACGCTCTACTATGCTACAGTAGACTGGACAAGCAGCTGACATCATAAGATGCCCAGCTGGTCTACCCTTAAATGCACAGTTGCGACAATGTGGTGCATTGACGCAACTAGCAGCTCTGTGGCCTTCCTGACCACACCTACGGCAGACATCGGACTTGGCCTTACATTGCGCCACTCGATGGTCAAAACCCATGCACCGAAAACAGCCGGCAACAGGGCTGTCTGGTCGCACTCGGAAGGAAAACCACTTAATGTAGCACCTTCCCGCTTCTAAAAGGGCGGACATTACTTCCTCCGAACCCTCCAGAACGACGTTAGTTTTACCATCTGGCGCCACCTTCCAGGGGCGACTGACCAACCTAACGTCGGATCTCTTTGCCTCCGGACTTAAATTCGTACTGAAGAGTTCTTCCATGAATTCCTCATGGGAGATCTCGGTGTGTACTCCTTGCACCACAACCCTTGGCCCCAACTTCCGGTTGACACTGACGTCCAACCCTACCTCCCCGAATTTTGCGTTAGTCGCCACTTTCTCCCTCTCTAAAACGGAGGGAGTGCGGATGACCGCCCCACCACCCTTTATCGGCCTTACATCATGGATCCTTACGCCGAGTGAAGGACCCACCTCCTTGACCACCTTTTTGATTACTTCCTTAGAGGAAGTTGCAGGCCCCTTACTCCTGACCACAACTGACCAGGTCTCCACCGGCTTCGGCGACATCGGCGCTATTGCCTTCAGCACTGGTGCCGGAGGGGCAGGCGCCGAAGTCGCGGGAGCCACCATTGGTTTGGTCGGACGCGATCCCCCACAACCTCCCGTAAGGGCATCCACCTGCCCGCGAAGATGAGCGTTCTCCGCAATTATGGTCATCAGGAGTGCCTCGTACTTCGAGGCAAGCTCCATAAGACCCCTCATCTCGGAAACCTCAATATTTTCCCCCCCGAAAACCAAAGCGCTAACCTCGGCTGTTACAGCTTTCATAGCTGAGACATGGGTGATAGCGCCACCCCCAACAACACCCCCCTTATTCGCAATACGCTCCCCTTTTTTACCTTTCTCCTTCTTTTCTCCTTCACGCTTTTTGCCTCCTCCTGCCTCCTTCGCTGCTCCGGCTATGGGTTTCGACGCTCCCGTCTCGCTGGCGCTCTCGCACGACCTCCCCAACGGTGGAGTGCCCAGGCGAGCCTTTCTGCGCGGTGGGGGCTTCTCGACTTCCTTTTCGCCCGCCGATGACGCTGCCGTAATCATATCGGTTTCCGACTCCTCGCTCTCGGCGGGTGCCTTTGCTCCTCGCCTTCGTGCTGGAGACATTTTTCTCCTACCCTCGCGATCGCGTACCTACTACACAAGTACGTAACTCGCGATCCGACAAAGTTCGAAATCGGCACTCACGAACGCGTACCTGCACTACAACAATATTGTCAGTGGCCTTCAGGTTTCTTGCGGTCCACACAAAACCGGTGCCCGAACTGTTTGTGGACAATGCGGTCACAGTCTTTTGTTTTACACACACAAAACTTCACGCCAGGCAATAACACTGCCTATTGTTTGTAGCACACACCAGGCAAAAACAATGCCTATTGTTTGTAGCACACACCAGGCAAAAACACTGCCTATTGTTTTTAAGCAAACCTAAACGTGCCTAAATTGTCACTGGCCTTCGCACCAGGCAATAACACTGTCTATTGTTAGTTTTGTCACTGTACACTTGCACTACAATTTTTAAAGCAATTACCCGCGGTAATGCTTTATGTGTCTCTGGCCTTCGATTTAATTCGCACCAGGCAATTGTATGTTTTCTGTTAACAGAAAAAGAAATTCACTGTTTTCAACTGTCACTAAATTGTTTTATCAATGCGCTAACACGACCGTTCACTACGAGTGTCTACAACAGAGTGAGTAGATAGGGACAACTTTCGTTGTAGATTTACGTGAGTACCTGCCGGCGACGGCCTTACCTCACGGTGTTCAAAACACAACGGATCAATACAATGCGTTGATCAGCGCCCCAAATAAAACGAGCTTATGCAAGTATTTATTTGGATACCAGTGGCAGTGTGTCTGTGTCCACACTACCATCTTGGTATGATTCGAGGCCGACCTAAAACCTCTTCCGTTTTCGGGTACGGCACCCAGTTACTTGTGTAACTTCTTTTTTCGAACTGAAAATTCAGTTCTTCCAGCATTTAGGTTTAAACCACAGCCACCACGATACTCCCCAAAGGGCCGAACCCAATGAGCAGATTGAACAGAAGTCCAAGGGCTTTCTGCTCCCCGTGGTACCGGAAAGTCTCCGGTCAGACTGCGTAGCCTAAACTACTGCCAGTTGAGCTCCCCATTACTGAATAAATCTACCTGCTACCTACAATCAAACAAATGCCCTAAGCAAGCATTGAAAGGCAAAAGCCTGCTATCCCTAATAAAAACTAATACCAGCTAGAGTGCTCGTATACACAATTACGTGAACACTGAAAACACCTGCTGTAACTAAAAACCTACTTGCAGTTAGCAGGCGTTGAAATCCTAATAAAAGTCAAAGCCTACTAACGCGAAAAAAACTAACATTAGCAAGAGTGCTCGTATACACAATCTCGTGAATACTAGAAAAACACCTGCTGTAATTAAAAGTCTACTTGCAGTTAGCAGGCGTTAAAATTCCGATGAAATATCAAAGCCTACTTATGCAAATAAAAACTAACGCAAGCTAGAGTGCTCGTACACACAATCATATAACACGAAAAACACTTGTTTTATTTAAAAGCTACTCGATAAATTCACAATTTCTCAAACAAAAACTCGTAAATTCATATATATATACTTACATATATATATGGCAAAGCCCACTACGGCAATTTTGTGTGAGTTTTCGAAAAACCACTTCACACTACCAACACATATGCACGTATACACTCTCACTACACCGACTCTACACTGAAAAATTCACAAATACTCACACGACCGAATTAAAAATTCAAATTATGCGCTAGCACGTCTGCTCGCTATGAATGCCTACGAATGAGTGAGTAGATAGGGACAGCGTCCGGTGTGATTTACGTGAGTACCTGCCGTCGACGGCCTTACCTCACGGTGCTCAAAAGCACGGCGTATCAATACAATGCGTTGATCAGCGCCCCGAAAATGCCAGGCATTTTTCAGTACCGATTGGTAGTGTGGAATGGACACACTACACACCTTGGTGAGGTTCGAGGCCTATCTAACACCTCTGCCGTACTTTGGGTCCGGCACCCGGTTGCAGTGCAACTCCACATTGAGTGAACAAAACACTCTTCCCGCAATTGGGCATCAACCACAACCACCACGATACTCCCCGAAGGGCCAGTCCGCATGAGCAGGTTGGAGCGAACTCCAAGGGACCCTGCTCCCCGTGGTACCAGAATTAAGTCTCCGGTCAGACCTCGTAGCCGAAGCTACTACCAGTTGAGCTTCCATACTGCTCTGTACTGGTGACCAGGGATTAAATCCCTACCCCTTATCTTTCACCCTTAATCTAACCCCTATTTTCAGCTAATTGTCTCCGCCGCCTGAACAATTCACGCGCAAACCTATCAAACGACCCTAACTGTTCGGTATTTGGACTAGTGAAGATCCCACCGCTAACGTCTAATCGTCCATTAGTCCAACTAATCCCCATTCCTTCAAGGTTCCTAATGTCCGAGTACATCGGGCAGAGCGCAATAACATGCGCCCAATCTTCAACACGCGCCCCACACATACACTCTGGCGTGTCAGAAAGGTGCCTCTGATGCAGAAATGCGTTCAGAGGACCAGTCCAGTAAGCAGAAAACCCAGGCTCAGACAGAATCGGAAGTCTGGGTTTTCTTCTACAAACCTAACGTCTCGGATGTACCCATAGGTCACCCTACCGTTAGGGCTATTGTCCCAACGGTCTTGCCACCTTATCTTAACCCTGTCCTCTAGAAGTCTCTTGCTTCCTAGATATCCTTCCCTCTCTACGTCAAGGTCGGAAATCAGGTTATTCTGCAGCAAGGACACACTCAAGCCTCTTCTTAACCTGAATGCAACAGCACGCTGTATGACAATCAGGTCAAGAGGGGGTGCACCTAACAAAACTTGCATCGCATCCGTTGAAACGGTGCGACACACTGGCAAACAGGCTAGCATCATACAGCGCTGCACGGAGAGTAGTTTTTGGCGACCGAAGACCGTCGTGGCTAATTCCCACCATACTGCAGCTCCATAAGTGGCACAGGCCACAAATAAGCCACGATATATGGTGCGAACCGCACGACGTCCGAGGCCCCAATCACTCCGTAAAACGCGCCTGACCTTGCCGACAGTCGCCAGCAGTCTTTCTTTCACGCTAACCAAGTGTGGTGTGAAACACATCCTTTCCCTAATGGTCAACCCCAAGTATTTGACTTGTGTCATGTACTTGATGCTGACCCCATTTACACGGACAATCGGTGGACGAGCCGGCGACAATCTGCCCTTAAGCGGCATTGTAACCGTTTTGTCCATTGATATGTCCACACAAACACCTACACCCCAGCTGTGGACAATTTCTAAGAATCGTCCTCCCGCTCGCTCTATTTCGGACCTTGAGTGACCTTCAACTAAAAGAAGAAGGTCGCCCGCGTACGCACAACACTTGCATACTGGTTCAAGTTGTCCAAGCAGAGAGTCCATCATAAGGTTCCAAATATATGGACCACAGATGGATCCCTGCGGGCAGCCCCGAGCCACCCCAATCTCAACACTCCCATTCATTCCTACGATTGAGGCTTTTCTGTCCGAAAAGTAGCTGCGCCAGAGAGTAACTTCCGGGCAGCCGAGCTCCTCTAATCGTTCAATCACCCTATCCCAGATTAGGTAGTCAAAAGCTCCCTTAAAGTCAACAAATATGCCAAGGACATATTCGTTGACGTTCTCCCTAACGGCACTCTGGACATACATCCAAGCATCCTCTACCTGCGTCCTTTCCTGAAATCATACTGCCTATCCGACCACATATCCCGCGTTAGATCCTGAAGTCGTTCCACCATAACTCTCTCCAGTACTTTTCCCAGCACTGGAAGGAGACTGATGCCCCGATAAGAGCGAGGATCACTCCTGATCTTATCAGGAGACTTCAGGAGAGGTACGACCCTAGCAATTTTCCACTCGCGTGGAAAATAACCCTCCCACACAAGCTTTTACACATCTCTCCGTTCAAACCATCAAAACCTGGGGACCGTTTAGACCTGACCAGGCCAAAGGCATACCCCAACTCCCCATCATCTAGTGGAGGAACAGGTACCTCACACGTTTGAGATACCCGAGCCTCCGCCCTAGGAAAGAACGCTCCTAGCAGAACCCCAGCACAGTCTCTCCACGTTGATAATACAGTATCACCAACGCGGAGAGAGGTGATATCCTCCCTCTTACGACCCCTACAGATCTTGTAGACCTGACCCCATGGGTCGTTCCTATTTTCCCCTATAAAGTTCCTCCATTCCTCTTCCTTGGTTTTGACTAGCATTTGTTTGTAATCCCTCATCACACAACTAAATTCATACCTAATCTGGGACAGCCCATCAGAGTTTGACTGTCTAGCGCGTTGAAACTTTCGTCTCAATCGCCGGACAGCTCTCCTCTTCATCGTTAGCTCTTTCGTCCACCACTTAAGTTTTCTCACTCTGAAGCTTTCGAACTTTCCGAGAACACTGTTGTTCACTTCCCACACTACATCGTATAGCCGAGAAATTTGCTCGTCCACCCCAAAGTCTTCAAACTCACTAAGCGGTATTTCTAATACCGCTTCCCTGACAGATCGTCCATATTGGTTCCAGTCGATACCAGAGGTACGCCATCGCCGCAATGGACTCTCATACGCCGAGGGAGGAGATTTAGGAGTAACCATAATTTGAATCAAGTTATGGTCACTCAATCCCCACCCTCCCCTAATCTCCCACCTAACATTAAAGGTCCTATTTGGTGCCTCATTGATGAAGGACACATCGATGTCGCTCACACCCCCAGGCCCATCAAACGTATACCACTCGCTTGGCTCGTTTAATATGTGAAGACTATTTGCCTCCACCCATTCGCTTAATACCTCGCCTCTAGTGTGGCTTTGATATCCTGACGAATGTCGGGATACCTTACTAAACCACATAGAGGACGAGGCATTCGCATCCGTTCCTAGGATAAGCGAGCTACTACTGGCAAGTAGCAGTAGCTTATCCATGTACAGCAGGTAAGGCTCTAGAGGCTCGCTGTATTTGCAATAAACACTAGCGACTACCAATCTACCGAACTCCCCCTCTATGGATACACAAACACCCAGCTGTGACGAATCCAGAACTACGCAGTCGTAGCTCGGATTATTCACAACTATTGCGGCATTTCTCCTAAGGTCTGTGAAGACCCTAAATCCTCCAGGGAGACCCCGAACCACACCATTAGTGGCGTAGGGCTCCTGGAGTAATGCGATGCCGCACCCACCCTCTAGCATACAACCCCCTAACTCGCACATTACGGCATAACAACCCTGACAATTTAGCTGTAAAATCGTCCCCATTAGTGTCTGGAAAGGGCACGCTCTACTATGCCACAGTAGACTGGACAAGCAGCTGACATCATAAGATGCCCAGCTGGTCTACCCTTAAATGCACAGTTGCGACAATGTGGTGCATTGACGCAACTAGCAGCTCTGTGGCCTTCCTGACCACACCTACGGCAGACATCGGACTTGGCCTTACATTGCGCCACTCGATGGTCAAAGCCCATGCACCGAAAACAGCCGGCAACAGGGCTGTCTGGTCGCACTCGGAAGGAAAACCACTTAATGTAGCACCTTCCCGCTTCTAAAAGGGCGGACATTACTTCCTCCGAACCCTCCAGAACGGCGTTAGTTTTACCATCTGGCGCCACCTTCCAGGGGCGACTGACCAGCCTAACGTCGGATCTCTTTGCCTCCGGACTTAAATTCGTACTGAAGAGTTCTTCCATGAATTCCTCATGGGAGATCTCGGTGTGTACTCCTTGCACCACAACCCTTGGCCCCAACTTCCGGTTGACACTGACGTCCAACCCTACCTCCCCGAATTTTGCGTTAGTCGCCACTTTCTCCCTCTCTAAAACGGAGGGAGTGCGGATGACCGCCCCACCACCCTTTATCGGCCTTACATCATGGATCCTTACGCCGAGTGAAGGACCCACCTCCTTGACCACCTTTTTGATTACTTCCTTAGAGGAAGTTGCAGGCCCCTTACTCCTGACCACAACTGACCAGGTCTCCACCGGCTTCGGCGACATCGGCGCTATTGCCTTCAGCACTGGTGCCGGAGGGGCAGGCGCCGAAGTCGCGGGAGCCACCATTGGTTTGGTCGGACGCGATCCCCCACAACCTCCCGTAAGGGCATCCACCTGCCCGCGAAGATGAGCGTTCTCCGCAATTATGGTCATCAGGAGTGCCTCGTACTTCGAGGCAAGCTCCATAAGACCCCTCATCTCGGAAACCTCAATATTTTCCCCCCCGAAAACCAAAGCGCTAACCTCGGCTGTTACAGCTTTCATAGCTGAGACATGGGTGATAGCGCCACCCCCAACAACACCCCCCTTATTCGCAATACGCTCCCCTTTTTTACCTTTCTCCTTCTTTTCTCCTTCACGCTTTTTGCCTCCTCCTGCCTCCTTCGCTGCTCCGGTTATGGGTTTCGACGCTCCCGTCTCGCTGGCGCTCTCGCACGACCTCCCCAACGGTGGAGTGCCCAGGCGAGCCTTTCTGCGCGGTGGGGGCTTCTCGACTTCCTTTTCGCCCGCCGATGACGCTGCCGTAATCATATCGGTTTCCGACTCCTCGCTCTCGGCGGGTGCCTTTGCTCCTCGCCTTCGTGGTGGAGACATTTTTCTCCTACCCTCGCGATCGCGTACCTACTACACAAGTACGTAACTCGCGATCCGACAAAGTTCGAAATCGGCACTCACGAACGCGTACCTGCACTACAACAATATTGTCAGTGGCCTTCAGGTTTCTTGCGGTCCACACAAAACCGGTGCCCGAACTGTTTGTGGACAATGCGGTCACAGTCTTTTGTTTTACACACACAAAACTTCACGCCAGGCAATAACACTGCCTATTGTTTGTAGCACACACCAGGCAAAAACAATGCCTATTGTTTGTAGCACACACCAGGCAAAAACACTGCCTATTGTTTTTAAGCAAACCTAAACGTGCCTAAATTGTCACTGGCCTTCGCACCAGGCAATAACACTGTCTATTGTTAGTTTTGTCACTGTACACTTGCACTACAATTTTTAAAGCAATTACCCGCGGTAATGCTTTATGTGTCTCTGGCCTTCGATTTAATTCGCACCAGGCAATTGTATGTTTTCTGTTAACAGAAAAAGAAATTCACTGTTTTCAACTGTCACTAAATTGTTTTATCAATGCGCTAACACGACCGTTCACTACGAGTGTCTACAACAGAGTGAGTAGATAGGGACAACTTTCGTTGTAGATTTACGTGAGTACCTGCCGGCGACGGCCTTACCTCACGGTGTTCAAAACACAACGGATCAATACAATGCGTTGATCAGCGCCCCAAATAAAACGAGCTTATGCAAGTATTTATTTGGATACCAGTGGCAGTGTGTCTGTGTCCACACTACCATCTTGGTATGATTCGAGGCCGACCTAAAACCTCTTCCGTTTTCGGGTACGGCACCCAGTTACTTGTGTAACTTCTTTTTTCGAACTGAAAATTCAGTTCTTCCAGCATTTAGGTTTAAACCACAGCCACCACGATACTCCCCAAAGGGCCGAACCCAATGAGCAGATTGAACAGAAGTCCAAGGGCTTTCTGCTCCCCGTGGTACCGGAAAGTCTCCGGTCAGACTGCGTAGCCTAAACTACTGCCAGTTGAGCTCCCCATTACTCAAATGACTGGTGACATTTGTCGCTTGAACTTCAAATGTCTTTTTATTCGCTTTTTCATTTAAAGTGTTTCTAATATCAGTTCAAGCTGAGTATTATAGCACTATCACTCCATATACTATGCTGATATTACTGGGCAAAGAATATAATAACAGTCATAGTGCATATTGGCTTTTAGTCGCCTTTTACGACAGGCATGCCTTGCCGCGGGCATATTCTTTCCCCAAACCCGCAGGGGATGAGTAGATAGGGACAACTTTCGTTGTAGATTTACGTGAGTACCTGCCGGCGACGGCCTTACCTCACGGTGTTCAAAACACAACGGATCAATACAATGCGTTGATCAGCGCCCCAAACAAAACGAGCTTATGCAAGTATTTATTTGGATACCAGTGGCAGTGTGTCTGGGTCCACACTACCATCTTGGTATGATTCGAGGCCGACCTAAAACCTCTTCCGTTTTCGGGTACGGCACCCAGTTACTTGTGTAACTTCTTTTTTCGAACTGAAAATTCAGTTCTTCCAGCATTTAGGTTTAAACCACAGCCACCACGATACTCCCCAAAGGGCCGAACCCAATGAGCAGATTGAACAGAAGTCCAAGGGCTTTCTGCTCCCCGTGGTACCGGAAAGTCTCCGGTCAGACTGCGTAGCCTAAACTACTGCCAGTTGAGCTCCCCATTACTCAAATGACTGGTGACATTTGTCGCTTGAACTTCAAATGTCTTTTTATTTGCTTTTTCATTTAAAGTGTTTCTAATATCAGTTCAAGCTGAGTATTATAGCACTATCACTCCATATACTATGCTGATATTACTGGGCAAAGAATATAATAACAGTCATAGTGCATATTGGCTTTTAGTCGCCTTTTACGACAGGCATGCCTTGCCGCGGGCATATTCTTTCCCCAAACCCGCAGGGGAATCAGTAGATAGGGACAACTTTCGTTGTAGATTTACGTGAGTACCTGCCGGCGACGGCCTTACCTCACGGTGTGCAAAACACAACGGATCAATACAATGCGTTGATCAGCGCCCCAAACAAAACGAGCTTATGCAAGTATTTATTTGGATACCAGTGGCAGTGTGTCTGGGTCCACACTACCATCTTGGTATGATTCGAGGCCGACCTAAAACCTCTTCCGTTTTCGGGTACGGCACCCAGTTACTTGTGTAACTTCTTTTTTTCGAACTGAAAATTCAGTTCTTCCAGCATTTAGGTTTAAACCACAGCCACCACGATACTCCCCAAAGGGCCGAACCCAATGAGCAGATTGAACAGAAGTCCAAGGGCTTTCTGCTCCCCGTGGTACCGGAAAGTCTCCGGTCAGACTGCGTAGCCTAAACTACTGCCAGTTGAGCTACCCATTACTCAAATGACTGGTGACATTTGTCGCTTGAACTTCAAATGTCTTTTTATTTGCTTTTTCATTTAAAGTGTTTCTAATATCAGTTCAAGCTGAGTATTATAGCACTATCACTCCATATACTATGCTGATATTACTGGGCAAAGAATATAATAACAGTCATAGTGCATATTGGCTTTTAGTCGCCTTTTACGACAGGCATGCCTTGCCGCGGGCATATTCTTTCCCCAAACCCGCAGGGGAAAGTAGATAGGGACAACGTCCGGTGTGTTTAACGTGAGTACCTGCCGTCGACGGCCTTATCTCACGGCGCTCAAAAGCACAGCGTATCAATACAATGCGTTGATCAGCGCCCCGAAAATGCTAGGCATTTTTCAGTACCGATTGGTAGTGTGGGATGGACACACTACACACCTTGGTAAGGTTCGAGGCCTATCTAAAACCTCTGCCGTACTTTGGGTCCGGCACCCGGTTGCAATGCAACTCCACATTGAACTGACAAAACGTCAGCTCTTCCCGCATTTGGGTATAAACCACAACCACCACGATACTCCCCGAAGGGCCAGTCCGCACGAGCAGGTTGGAGCGAACTCCAAGGGCCCCTGCTCCCCGTGGTACCAGAATTAAGTCTCCGGTCAGACCTCGTAGCCGAAACTACTACCAGTTGAGCATCCATACTGCTCTGGACTGGTAACCAGGGGCTAGACCCCATTCACTCCACACAATCACTCATCTTACACACTAAAAGCTAACCCTAACCTTCAGTTAAACGCCTTCGCCGCTTAAATAACTCACGCGCAAACATTCCTAACTGTTCAGTATACTCATTGCTAGAAACTACATTACCTACACATAAACGTCCGTCTGTCCAACTAATCCCCACACCCCCAATATTCCTAATGTCTGAATACATCGGGCATTCTGCAATAACATGCACCCAATCCTCCATACGTGCCCCACACAAACACCCCGAACTATCAGAAAGGTGCCTCCGATACAAAAATGCATTCAGAGGCCCATGCCCCGTTAACAAAAATCCCAGACTCAAACAAAATCTGAAGTCTGGGTTACCCTCAACAAACGTTACATCCCGGATGTATTCATATGTCACCCGACCCTTAGGGCTATTTTCCCAACGGTCCTGCCACCTACGCCTAACCTTTAAATCCAGGAGCCTCTTGCTCTCTAGATAACCCACCCTCTCAACATCAATACCATCTGTCCAATCTGTCCGCAGCATAGAAACACTCAAGCCCCTTCTTAATCTGAATGTAACAGCACGCTGTATAACAATCAGATCAAGAGGGGGTGCACCCAACAACACTTGCATTGCATCCGTCGAAACAGTACGACAAACAGGCAAACATGCAAGCATCATGCAACGTTGCACCGAGAGGAGTTTTCGGCGACCAGAGACCGTCATCGCTGATTCCCACCATACAGCAGCCCCATAAGTGGCACAAGCCACAAACAAGCCACGATATATGGTGCGAACAGCACGGCGTCCAAGGCCCCAATCACTCCTCAAAATGCGTCGCACTTTGCCAACAATTGCCTGCAGCCGCTCACCCACACGCACCAAATGTGGGGTGAAACACATTCTTTCTCCTATAGTCAACCCCAGGTATTTAACTTCCTTCACATACCTGATGTTGACCCCATTCACCTTGACAATCGGTGGACGAACCGGCGACAATCTGCCCTTAAGCAGCATTGTAACCGTTTTGTCCACCGATATGTCAACCCCCACATCTAAACCCCAGCTAGCTGATGGAGCTTGCTTCTAAATACGAAGCACTCCTAATGACGGTTATTACCGAGAATGCCCATCTTCGCGGGCAAGTTGATGCCCTTAGAGGAGGCTGTGGGGGACACTCCTCGCCACCGAGCAGGTCAATGCCGGCTCCATCGGCACCGATGCCTCCGCCCCCAGCACCTGTACTGGAGGCGATTGCACCGGTGGCGCCGAAGCCTGTTGAAACCTGGTCTGTTGTGGTCAGGAGCAAGGGGTCTGCAACTTCCTCTAAGGAAGTAATTAGAAAGGTAGTTAAGGAGGTGGGTCCTTCACTCGGTGTGAGGATCCATGAGGTGAAGCCTATCAAGGGTGGTGGAGCGGTGATCCGCACACCTTCTGTTTCTGAGAGGGAAAAAGTGGCGACTAACGCAAAGTTTGGGGAGGTGGGGTTAGACGTGAGTGTCAACCGGAAGTTGGGTCCTCGGGTTGTGGTTCAGGGGGTTTACACGGAGATCCCCCATGAGGAATTCATGGAAGAACTTCTCCGGTTGAACCTTCCAGGATTTAGCTCGGCGTCCCAGAAGTCGGAAGTAAGGATGGTCAGTCGTCCCTGGAAGGTGGCTCCTGATGGTAGCACTAATGTTGTTCTTGAGGGTACGGACAAAATGATGTCCGCCCTCTTGGAGGCAGGTAGGTGCTACATCAAGTGGTTCTCCTTCCGGGTGCGACCGGATAACCCCATTGCTGGCTGCTTCCGGTGTATGGGTTTTGGTCATAGGGTCGCTGAGTGTAGGGCCAAATCAGATGTCTGCCGGAGGTGCGGTCAGGAAGGCCACAGAGCTGCCAGTTGCGTCAATGCAATCCATTGCCGTAACTGTGCATTCAAGGGTAGGCCAGCTGGGCATTTTATGATGTCGGCTGTCTGCCCGATATATTGTGGGATTGTTGAGCGCGCCCTCGCCAGACACTGATGGGGGGGATTATTCAGTTAAACTGTCAGGGGTCGTATGCCGTAATGTGCGAGTTGGGGGGGTATATGACTGAGGGGGGGTGCGGCATTGCCTTACTCCAGGAGCCCTACGCCACCAATGGTGTGGTTCGAGGTTTTCCGGGTGGTTTCAGGGTCTTTTTGGACGTTAGGGCTAATGCTGCAATTGTTGTGAGTGATCCCAACTATGATTGTGTAGTTGTGGATTCCTCACAACTGGGTGTATGTGTTTCTGTAGAGGGGGGGTTTGGTAGAATACTTGTTGCTAGTATCTATTGTAAATTTGGTGAGCCCTTAGAGCCTTATCTGAGTTATATGGATCAGGTACTACTACAACGACAAGGGCGACAATCTGCCCTTAAGCAGCATTGTAACCGTTTTGTCCACCGATATGTCAACCCCCACATCTAAACCCCAGCTATTTACAATTTCTAAAAATTGTCCCCCCGACCGTTCTAACTCAGACCGCGATCGACCCTCAACGAGAAGAAGAAGTTCGTCCGCATACGCACAACATTTACAGAGGGGCTCGAGCTGTCCAAGCAGAGAGTCCATCATAAGGTTCCAAATATATGGACCGCAGATGGATCCCTGCGGGCAGCCACGAACCACTCCAATTTCAACACTTCCATTCATACTTACTAGAGAAGCTTTTCTCTCCGAAAAGTAACTCCGCCAAAGAGTAATTTCCGGACAGCCAAGCTCCTCCAGCCGCTGCAAAACTCTATCCCACCTTAAATAATCAAACGCTCCCTTGAAGTCAACAAATATGCCAAGGACATATTTGTTGACATTCTCCTTAACAACACTCTGAACATAAAACCAAGCATCTTCTGTACTGCGTCCTTCCCTGAACCCATACTGCCTATCCGACCATATACCCCGCGTTAGCTCCTGAAGCCGTTCCACCATAACTCTTTCCAATACTTTTCCAAGTACTGGAAGAAGACTGATGCCCCGATAAGAGCGAGGATCACTCCTGATCTTATCAGGAGACTTCAGGAGAGGTACAACCCTAGCAATTTTCCACTCGCGTGGAAAATAACCCTCCCACACGCACTTATCATAAATGGCCTCCAAGTATTCCGGAATGAACTTCCACAAGCTTTTACACATCTCTCCGTTCAAACCATCAAAACCTGGGGACCGTTTAGACCTGACCAGGCCAAAGGCATACCCCAACTCCCCATCATCTAATGGAGGGACAGGTACCTCCTGTGCTTGGGGTACCTGAACCTCCGCCCTGGGAAAGAACGCACCTAATAGAACCCCCGCACACTCTCTCCACGTAGATAACACAGTGTCACCTACGCAAAGAGAGGTGATATCATCTCTCTTACGACCCCTGCAGATCTTATAGATCTGACCCCAGGGGTCATCCCTATTTTCACTAACAAAATTTCTCCATTCATATTCTTTAACCCTAACTAACATATCTTTATATTCCCTAATTTCACAACAAAAATCATACCTAACCTGAGCTAACCTGTCTGAATTGGACCGTCGAGCGCGTTGAAACTTTCGCCTCAATCGCCTGACAGTCCTCCTCTTCAAGGTTAACTCACGCGTCCACCATTTTATTTTCCTAAGCTTAAAACTTTCACACTTCTTAAGTTCCCTATCATTAACAACCCACAATATCTCATAAAGACGAGCAATCTGCTCATCAACCCCCAAGCCCTCAAACTCACTAAGCGGTATTTCCAATACCGCTTCCCTAACACACCGTCCACATTGGTTCAAGTCAATACCAGAGGTACGCCATCGCCGCAACGGACTTACGAACTGTAAAGGGGGGGACTGAGAAGAAACCATAATTTGAATCAAATTATGATCACTCAATCCCCACCCTCCCTTAATTTCCCACCCAACACGAAACACTCTATTTGCTGCCTCGTTCATCAAAGTCACGTCAATGTCACTGACACCCCTAGGCCCATCAAAAGTATACCACTCGCTCGGCTCGTTTAGAATGTGAAGGTTTTTACCCACCACCCATTCACTTAATACCACTCCACGACTGTGGCTTTGATATCCAGACGAATGCCGGGATACCTTACTAAACCACATCGAAGACGTAGCATTCGCGTCCAAGCCAAGTATAAGAGGACTACCACTCGCAAGTAGTAGTACCTTATCCATATAACTCAGATAAGGCTCTAAGGGCTCACCAAATTTACAATAGATACTAGCAACAAGTATTCTACCAAACCCCCCCTCTACAGAAACACATACACCCAGTTGTGAGGAATCCACAACTACACAATCATAGTTGGGATCACTCACAACAATTGCAGCATTAGCCCTAACGTCCAAAAAGACCCTGAAACCACCCGGAAAACCTCGAACCACACCATTGGTGGCGTAGGGCTCCTGGAGTAAGGCAATGCCGCACCCCCCCTCAGTCATATACCCCCCCAACTCGCACATTACGGCATACGACCCCTGACAGTTTAACTGAATAATCCCCCCCATCAGTGTCTGGCGAGGGCGCGCTCAACAATCCCACAATATATCGGGCAGACAGCCGACATCATAAAATGCCCAGCTGGCCTACCCTTGAATGCACAGTTACGGCAATGGATTGCATTGACGCAACTGGCAGCTCTGTGGCCTTCCTGACCGCACCTCCGGCAGACATCTGATTTGGCCCTACACTCAGCGACCCTATGACCAAAACCCATACACCGGAAGCAGCCAGCAATGGGGTTATCCGGTCGCACCCGGAAGGAGAACCACTTGATGTAGCACCTACCTGCCTCCAAGAGGGCGGACATCATTTTGTCCGTACCCTCAAGAACAACATTAGTGCTACCATCAGGAGCCACCTTCCAGGGACGACTGACCATCCTTACTTCCGACTTCTGGGACGCCGAGCTAAATCCTGGAAGGTTCAACCGGAGAAGTTCTTCCATGAATTCCTCATGGGGGATCTCCGTGTAAACCCCCTGAACCACAACCCGAGGACCCAACTTCCGGTTGACACTCACGTCTAACCCCACCTCCCCAAACTTTGCGTTAGTCGCCACTTTTTCCCTCTCAGAAACAGAAGGTGTGCGGATCACCGCTCCACCACCCTTGATAGGCTTCACCTCATGGATCCTCACACCGAGTGAAGGACCCACCTCCTTAACTACCTTTCTAATTACTTCCTTAGAGGAAGTTGCAGACCCCTTGCTCCTGACCACAACAGACCAGGTTTCAACAGGCTTCGGCGCCACCGGTGCAATCGCCTCCAGTACAGGTGCTGGGGGCGGAGGCATCGGTGCCGATGGAGCCGGCATTGACCTGCTCGGTGGCGAGGAGTGTCCCCCACAGCCTCCTCTAAGGGCATCAACTTGCCCGCGAAGATGGGCATTCTCGGTAATAACCGTCATTAGGAGTGCTTCGTATTTAGAAGCAAGCTCCATCAGCCCCTTCACGGTTTCCATCTCAAACTTTTTGTCTCCAAAGACCAACCCGCTTAGCTCCCCAGTAATCCTCTTAACAGCACCAACATGGCTTACCGCACTACCACAACCAGCAACAGCGCCCTTGGCTAATTCACGGTTGCCACCCTTACTATCCTTCTTATTCACCATGTTGGAACTAACACCTATTTTCTTTCCACCCTCATTAACACGCCCAACACCTTTTCCAGCCTTAACCTCACCACCTTTATCGACACTCATCTTAGCGTCACCCCCCTTCTTAACTGTGTCAGCAGTATCCCCTGTCTCACACGAACTACTGCTTTCACTGGAGTCAGTGAAGCGCACAAAGCCCCCCGATTTCGCCAAAGGTGGTGACCTCAACCTCACCTTTCTGCGCACCGGTGACCCATCAGTAGATGACACTGCACTATCCTCACCGGATGACGCCCCTACAACCATTTTTGCAGGCACAGACCCATCGCTCTCAGCAAGGGACTTAACCTTCCTCCTCCGTGGGGGAGGCATCTTCAACCTAGATCCCCTACCAGGCAGGCTGATCCGCCGGTAAAAAACACTGGCGCAGAAGCCCCTGTTCCGGAAAGATCAAACAGTCGCTTACCAGGCACGTGCGATTGAACGCACTGAAGAAGCTAACTCGCGCGTAAACCCGCTCAATAGCAGTTACCACCCAAACAGTCGATTATCGCGTTATCGCAGGGACACAACTCACACCTCCAGCCAAAGGCGTGGAAGAGGTCACTCAATTAACCGCCGGACAGAACAAAGTCCCCGTAACGGTTGCGAATCGACCGATGTGACGTTGTATCAATCGCACCGTGGGCTAAAAGTCAACCACTATGACCTTAATTCACCCTGGAGTCAGCGCCTCCAATACTAGGACAACCACTAACACCCTAGAAGCAAAACTGGCGAAATCCCCTAGAAAACAGCAGCAACTGAAAACCAGACACTCAACACAGCACTCCTGAATAGGCAACCCAAGCCAAAAACACCACCACGGCACAGTCACTGAGACTACGGACGGGCCCACCTACAAAACCTGCTGTACCCTAATCTACGAATCTAATCCAGAAAAAAAAAAAAAAAAAAAAAAAAAAAAAATTTTTACAACTATCCCACACCCTAACACACCCACTTGCACAAACGCAGGCGTTGTAAGCGCCAACTACAAAATTTCTCAAAAAACCACTGTACACAAATCTACTTGCAAGCTAAAATAAAATTTTCACTCAAGTAGGCGTTGTATTCGTATTCAAAGCCAACTGAGTAATTTTGAAAAAATTCCCCAACAAAACCACTGTGCGCAAATCTACCTGCAAGCTAAAAATAAAATTTTTACTCAAGTAGGCATTGTAATCATATACAAAGCCTACTACACTATACAAAAAGGCTCTAGTATATAAAGTACCTGAGCACCAAAAAACTACTCTTCAATACACTACTACACCAGTAGGCGTAGCAAATATGTATCGAAGTACCAAAGCCTACTAAGACAAGTTAAAAGGCACAAAGCCCAAAGTGCTTGTACACACAAGCAAACAAACACGAAAAACACTTGTTTTATTTAAAAGCTACTCGATAAATTCACAATTTCTCAAACAAAAACTCGTAAATTCATATATATATACTTACATATATATATGGCAAAGCCCACTACGGCAATTTTGTGTGAGTTTTCGAAAAACCACTTCACACTACAAACACATATGCACGTATACACTCTCACTACACCGACTCTACACTGAAAAATTCACAAATACTCACACGACCGAATTAAAAATTCAAATTATGCGCTAGCACGTCTGCTCGCTATGAATGCCTACGAATGAATGAGTAGATAGGGACAACTTTCGTTGTAGATTTACGTGAGTACCTGCCGGCGACGGCCTTACCTCACGGTGTTCAAAACACAACGGATCAATACAATGCGTTGATCAGCGCCCCAAACAAAACGAGCTTATGCAAGTATTTATTTGGATACCAGTGGCAGTGTGTCTGGGTCCACACTACCATCTTGGTATGATTCGAGGCCGACCTAAAACCTCTTCCGTTTTCGGGTACGGCACCCAGTTACTTATGTAACTTCTTTTTTCGAACTGAAAATTCAGTTCTTCCAGCATTTAGGTTTAAACCACAGCCACCACGATACTCCCCAAAGGGCCGAACCCAATGAGCAGATTGAACAGAAGTCCAAGGGCTTTCTGCTCCCCGTGGTACCGGAAAGTCTCCGGTCAGACTGCGTAGCCTAAACTACTGCCAGTTGAGCTCCCCATTACTCAAATGACTGGTGACATTTGTCGCTTGAACTTCAAATGTCTTTTTTATTTGCTTTTTCATTTAAAGTGTTTCTAATATCAGTTCAAGCTGAGTATTATAGCACTATCACTCCACATACTATGCTGATATTACTGGGCAAAGAATATAATAACAGTCATAGTGCATATTGGCTTTTAGTCGCCTTTTACGACAGGCATGCCTTGCCGCGGGCATATTCTTTCCCCAAACCCGCAGGGGAAAGTAGATAGGGACAACGTCCGGTGTGTTTAACGTGAGTACCTGCCGTCGACGGCCTTATCTCACGGCGCTCAAAAGCACAGCGTATCAATACAATGCGTTGATCGGCGCCCCGAAAATGCTAGGCATTTTTCAGTACCGATTGGTAGTGTGGGATGGACACACTACACACCTTGGTAAGGTTCGAGGCCTATCTAAAACCTCTGCCGTACTTTGGGTCCGGCACCCGGTTGCAATGCAACTCCACATTGAACTGACAAAACGTCAGCTCTTCCCGCATTTGGGTATAAACCACAACCACCACGATACTCCCCGAAGGGCCAGTCCGCACGAGCAGGTTGGAGCGAACTCCAAGGGCCCCTGCTCCCCGTGGTACCAGAATTAAGTCTCCGGTCAGACCTCGTAGCCGAAACTACTACCAGTTGAGCATCCATACTGCTCTGGACTGGTAACCAGGGGCTAGACCCCATTCACTCCACACAATCACTCATCTTACACACTAAAAGCTAACCCTAACCTTCAGTTAAACGCCTTCGCCGCTTAAATAACTCACGCGCAAACATTCCTAACTGTTCAGTATACTCATTGCTAGAAACTACATTACCTACACATAAACGTCCGTCTGTCCAACTAATCCCCACACCCCCAATATTCCTAATGTCTGAATACATCGGGCATTCTGCAATAACATGCACCCAATCCTCCATACGTGCCCCACACAAACACCCCGCACTATCAGAAAGGTGCCTCCGATACAAAAATGCATTCAGAGGCCCATGCCCCGTTAACAAAAATCCCAGACTCAAACAAAATCTGAAGTCTGGGTTACCCTCAACAAACGTTACATCCCGGATGTATTCATATGTCACCCGACCCTTAGGGCTATTTTCCCAACGGTCCTGCCACCTACGCCTAACCTTTAAATCCAGGAGCCTCTTGCTCTCTAGATAACCCACCCTCTCAACATCAATACCATCTGTCCAATCTGTCCGCAGCATAGAAACACTCAAGCCCCTTCTTAATCTGAATGTAACAGCACGCTGTATAACAATCAGATCAAGAGGGGGTGCACCCAACAACACTTGCATTGCATCCGTCGAAACAGTACGACAAACAGGCAAACATGCAAGCATCATGCAACGTTGCACCGAGAGGAGTTTTCGGCGACCAGAGACCGTCATCGCTGATTCCCACCATACAGCAGCCCCATAAGTGGCACAAGCCACAAACAAGCCACGATATATGGTGCGAACAGCACGGCGTCCAAGGCCCCAATCACTCCTCAAAATGCGTCGCACTTTGCCAACAATTGCCTGCAGCCGCTCACCCACACGCACCAAATGTGGGGTGAAACACATTCTTTCTCCTATAGTCAACCCCAGGTATTTAACTTCCTTCACATACCTGATGTTGACCCCATTCACCTTGACAATCGGTGGACGAACCGGCGACAATCTGCCCTTAAGCAGCATTGTAACCGTTTTGTCCACCGATATGTCAACCCCCACATCTAAACCCCAGCTATTTACAATTTCTAAAAATTGTCCCCCCGACCGTTCTAACTCAGACCGCGATCGACCCTCAACGAGAAGAAGAAGGTCGTCCGCATACGCACAACATTTACAGAGGGGCTCGAGCTGTCCAAGCAGAGAGTCCATCATAAGGTTCCATATATATGGACCGCAGATGGATCCCTGCGGGCAGCCACGAACCACTCCAATTTCAACACTTCCATTCATACTTACTAGAGAAGCTTTTCTCTCCGAAAAGTAACTCCGCCAAAGAGTAATTTCCGGACAGCCAAGCTCCTCCAGCCGCTGCAAAACTCTATCCCACCTTAAATAATCAAACGCTCCCTTGAAGTCAACAAATATGCCAAGGACATATTTGTTGACATTCTCCTTAACAACACTCTGAACATAAAACCAAGCATCTTCTGTACTGCGTCCTTCCCTGAACCCATACTGCCTATCCGACCATATACCCCGCGTTAGCTCCTGAAGCCGTTCCACCATAACTCTTTCCAATACTTTTCCAAGTACTGGAAGAAGACTGATGCCCCGATAAGAGCGAGGATCACTCCTGATCTTATCAGGAGACTTCAGGAGAGGTACAACCCTAGCAATTTTCCACTCGCGTGGAAAATAACCCTCCCACACGCACTTATCATAAATGGCCTCCAAGTATTCCGGAATGAACTTCCACAAGCTTTTACACATCTCTCCGTTCAAACCATCAAAACCTGGGGACCGTTTAGACCTGACCAGGCCAAAGGCATACCCCAACTCCCCATCATCTAATGGAGGGACAGGTACCTCCTGTGCTTGGGGTACCTGAACCTCCGCCCTGGGAAAGAACGCACCTAATAGAACCCCCGCACACTCTCTCCACGTAGATAACACAGTGCCACCTACGCAAAGAGAGGTGATATCATCTCTCTTACGACCCCTGCAGATCTTATAGATCTGACCCCAGGGGTCATCCCTATTTTCACTAACAAAATTTCTCCATTCATATTCTTTAACCCTAACTAACATATCTTTATATTCCCTAATTTCACAACAAAAATCATACCTAACCTGAGCTAACCTGTCTGAATTGGACCGTCGAGCGCGTTGAAACTTTCGCCTCAATCGCCTGACAGTCCTCCTCTTCAAGGTTAACTCACGCGTCCACCATTTTATTTTCCTAAGCTTAAAACTTTCACACTTCTTAAGTTCCCTATCATTAACAATCCACAATATCTCATAAAGACGAGCAATCTGCTCATCAACCCCCAAGCCCTCAAACTCACTAAGCGGTATTTCCAATACCGCTTCCCTAACACACCGTCCATATTGGTTCAAGTCAATACCAGAGGTACGCCATCGCCGCAACGGACTTACGAACTGTAAAGGGGGGGACTGAGAAGAAACCATAATTTGAATCAAATTATGATCACTCAATCCCCACCCTCCCTTAATTTCCCACCCAACACGAAACACTCTATTTGCTGCCTCGTTCATCAAAGTCACGTCAATGTCACTGACACCCCTAGGCCCATCAAAAGTATACCACTCGCTCGGCTCGTTTAGAATGTGAAGGTTTTTACCCACCACCCATTCACTTAATACCACTCCACGACTGTGGCTTTGATATCCAGACGAATGCCGGGATACCTTACTAAACCACATCGAAGACGTAGCATTCGCGTCCAAGCCAAGTATAAGAGGACTACCACTCGCAAGTAGTAGTACCTTATCCATATAACTCAGATAAGGCTCTAAGGGCTCACCAAATTTACAATAGATACTAGCAACAAGTATTCTACCAAACCCCCCCTCTACAGAAACACATACACCCAGTTGTGAGGAATCCACAACTACACAATCATAGTTGGGATCACTCACAACAATTGCAGCATTAGCCCTAACGTCCAAAAAGACCCTGAAACCACCCGGAAAACCTCGAACCACACCATTGGTGGCGTAGGGCTCCTGGAGTAAGGCAATGCCGCACCCCCCCTCAGTCATATACCCCCCCAACTCGCACATTACGGCATACGACCCCTGACAGTTTAACTGAATAATCCCCCCCATCAGTGTCTGGCGAGGGCGCGCTCAACAATCCCACAATATATCGGGCAGACAGCCGACATCATAAAATGCCCAGCTGGCCTACCCTTGAATGCACAGTTACGGCAATGGATTGCATTGACGCAACTGGCAGCTCTGTGGCCTTCCTGACCGCACCTCCGGCAGACATCTGATTTGGCCCTACACTCAGCGACCCTATGACCAAAACCCATACACCGGAAGCAGCCAGCAATGGGGTTATCCGGTCGCACCCGGAAGGAGAACCACTTGATGTAGCACCTACCTGCCTCCAAGAGGGCGGACATCATTTTGTCCGTACCCTCAAGAACAACATTAGTGCTACCATCAGGAGCCACCTTCCAGGGACGACTGACCATCCTTACTTCCGACTTCTGGGACGCCGAGCTAAATCCTGGAAGGTTCAACCGGAGAAGTTCTTCCATGAATTCCTCATGGGGGATCTCCGTGTAAACCCCCTGAACCACAACCCGAGGACCCAACTTCCGGTTGACACTCACGTCTAACCCCACCTCCCCAAACTTTGCGTTAGTCGCCACTTTTTCCCTCTCAGAAACAGAAGGTGTGCGGATCACCGCTCCACCACCCTTGATAGGCTTCACCTCATGGATCCTCACACCGAGTGAAGGACCCACCTCCTTAACTACCTTTCTAATTACTTCCTTAGAGGAAGTTGCAGGCCCCTTGCTCCTGACCACAACAGACCAGGTTTCAACAGGCTTCGGCGCCACCGGTGCAATCGCCTCCAGTACAGGTGCTGGGGGCGGAGGCATCGGTGCCGATGGAGCCGGCATTGACCTGCTCGGTGGCGAGGAGTGTCCCCCACAGCCTCCTCTAAGGGCATCAACTTGCCCGCGAAGATGGGCATTCTCGGTAATAACCGTCATTAGGAGTGCTTCGTATTTAGAAGCAAGCTCCATCAGCCCCTTCACGGTTTCCATCTCAAACTTTTTGTCTCCAAAGACCAACCCGCTTAGCTCCCCAGTAATCCTCTTAACAGCACCAACATGGCTTACCGCACTACCACAACCAGCAACAGCGCCCTTGGCTAATTCACGGTTGCCACCCTTACTATCCTTCTTATTCACCATGTTGGAACTAACACCTATTTTCTTTCCACCCTCATTAACACGCCCAACACCTTTTCCAGCCTTAACCTCACCACCTTTATCGACACTCATCTTAGCGTCACCCCCCTTCTTAACTGTGTCAGCAGTATCCCCTGTCTCACACGAACTACTGCTTTCACTGGAGTCAGTGAAGCGCACAAAGCCCCCCGATTTCGCCAAAGGTGGTGACCTCAACCTCACCTTTCTGCGCACCGGTGACCCATCAGTAGATGACACTGCACTATCCTCACCGGACGACGCCCCTACAACCATTTTTGCAGGCACAGACCCATCGCTCTCAGCAAGGGACTTAACCTTCCTCCTCCGTGGGGGAGGCATCTTCAACCTAGATCCCCTACCAGGCAGGCTGATCCGCCGGTAAAAAACACTGGCGCAGAAGCCCCTGTTCCGGAAAGATCAAACAGTCGCTAACCAGGCACGTGCGATTGAACGCACTGAAGAAGCTAACTCGCGCGTAAACCCGCTCAATAGCAGTTACCACCCAAACAGTCGATTATAGCGTTATCGCAGGGACACAACTCACACCTCCAGCCAAAGGCGTGGAAGAGGTCACTCAATTAACCGCCGGACAGAACAAAGTCCCCGTAACGGTTGCGAATCGACCGATGTGACGTTGTATCAATCGCACCGTGGGCTAAAAGTCAACCACTATGACCTTAATTCACCCTGGAGTCAGCGCCTCCAATACTAGGACAACCACTAACACCCTAGAAGCAAAACTGGCGAAATCCCCTAGAAAACAGCAGCAACTGAAAACCAGACACTCAACACAGCACTCCTGAATAGGCCACCCAAGCCAAAAACACCACCACGGCACAGTCACTGAGACTACGGACGGGCCCGCCTACAAAACCTAATCTACAAATCTAATCCAGAAAAAAAAAAAAAAAAAAAAAAAAAAAAATTAAAGTACACACTCAACTAACCCTACACTCACCCACAAGCAGGCGTTGTAATTGCCTGCCACGAAATTTCCAAAAAAAAGAAAAATTTTTTCCCAAAAACCACTTTTAATAAATCTACCTGCTACCTACAACCAAACAAATGCCCTAAGCAAGCGTTGAAAAGCAAAAGCCTGCTATCCCTAATAAAAAACTAATACCAGCTAGAGTGCTCGTATACACAATTACGTGAACACTGAAAACACCTGCTGTAACTAAAAATCTACTTGCAGTTAGCAGGCGTTGAAATCCTAATAAAAAGTCAAAGCCTACTAACGCGAAAAAATAACTAACATAAACAAGAGTGCTCGTATACACAATCTCGTGAATACAAGAAAAACACCTGCTGTAATTAAAAGTCTACTTGCAGTTAGCAGGCGTTGAAATTCCAATGAAATATCAAAGCCTACTTATGCAAATAAAAACTAACGCAAGCTAGAGTGCTCGTACACACAATCATATAACACGAAAAACACTTGTTTTATTTAAAAGCTACTCGATAAATTCACAATTTCTCAAACAAAAACTCGTAAATTCATATATATATACTTACATATATATATGGCAAAGCCCACTACGGCAATTTTGTGTGAGTTTTCGAAAAACCACTTCACACTACTAACACATATGCACGTATACACTCTCACTACACCGACTCTACACTGAAAAATTCACAAATACTCACACGACCGAATTAAAAATTCAAATTATGCGCTAGCACGTCTGCTCGCTATGAATGCCTACGAATGAATGAGAGTAGATAGGGACAGAGGGAATCTCGTTAACCCATTCATGCGCGTCACTAATTAGATGACGAGGCATTTGGCTACCTTAAGAGAGTCATAGTTACTCCCGCCGTTTACCCGCGCTTACTTCAATTTCTTCACTTTGACATTCAGAGCACTGGGCAGAAATCACATTGTGTCAACACCCGTTAGGGCCATCACAATGCTTTGTTTTAATTAGACAGTCGGATTCCCCAAGTCCGTGCCAGTTCTGAATTGATTGTTAATTGGTAATCGTTATAATTTAAAAAGTATCTATAGAATAATAAATCCTTTAGAAATTTTTTAGCAAGAAAGTTCCACAATTGGCTACGTAACTACTATCCGGGGAACAAGAATCGAAATTCTCTATTTACCCAGAACGAGTACATAAACCATGGTATTGCTTCCCAATCAAGCCCGACTATCTCAATCTTCAGAGCCAATCCTTATCCCGAAGTTACGGATCTAATTTGCCGACTTCCCTTACCTACATTATTCTATCGACTAGAGACTCTTCACCTTGGAGACCAGCTGCGGACATTGGTACGGCCTGTTGAGAAGTTTGCGTAACCCCACCATAAATTTTCAAGGTCCGAGGAGAAAATATCGACACAACAGTAAATGTCATGCTCTTCTAGTCCATCTACCATATCTCTCTTCGAAAGACTTCCATGGTAGTACGACTATAAAACAGAAAAGAAAACTCTTCCGATACCTCTCGACGGCTTCTTTATGGTCGTTCCTGTTGCCAGGATGAGCACAAGGCCCATTTTTAATAACAAACGGATACTCAACAGGTTACGGAATTGGAACCGTATTCCCTTTCGTTCAAAATTATTCAAGTGTTTAATTACTATGGAATAAAAATTCATTCATTTCATTTCATTAAAACTTGAAAATTTTCGGCTTTCGCCTTGAACTTAGGACCGACTAACTCGTGATCAACCACTGTTCACACGAAACCCTTCTCCACTTCAGTCCTCCAAGGTCTCATTCGATTATTTGCTACTACCACCAAGATCTGTACCAATAGCGGCTCCATGCAGGCTTACGCCAAACACTTCTAAGCACACCATTGTACCCTCCTACTCACTAAAGTTTCAAAATTTATAATCCAACCGAAATTGTATTATAAATCATGTACTTTAGCGGTAATGTATAGGTATACAACTTAAGCGCCATCCATTTTAAGGGCTAGTTGCTTCGGCAGGTGAGTTGTTACACACTCCTTAGCGGATTACGACTTCCATGTCCACCGTCCTGCTGTTTTAAGCAACCAACGCCTTTCATGGTATCTGCATGAGTTGTTAATTTAGGCACCGTAACATTACGTTTGGTTCATCCCACAGCGCCAGTTCTGCTTACCAAAAGTGGCCCACTGGGCACATTATATCATAACCTCAACCTTCATATCAAGAAAGGTGAGGTTCTTACCCATTTAAAGTTTGAGAATAGGTTAAGGTCGTTTCGACCCTAAGGCCTCTAATCATTCGCTTTACCCGATAAGATTATTTTACATAATTTTTAAATGCACCAGCTATCCTGAGGGAAACTTCGGAAGGAACCAGCTACTAGATGGTTCGATTGGTCTTTCGCCCCTATACTCAATTCTGACAATCGATTTGCACGTCAGAACTGTTTCGGTCTTCCATCAGGGTTTCCCCTGACTTCAACCTGATCAAGTATAGTTCACCATCTTTCGGGTCACAGCATATATGCTCAAGGTACGCTCCAGTTAGAGGTATAAATAATAATAAATTATCATTATACATAACTATATGGAACGCCCCGGGATTGAATTAATAATGTAATACATTAAAAATTAATCCCATTATTAATACAGTTAAGTTAATTTCGCCATTAGGTTTAATATAACCCAATGACTTGCACATATGTTAGACTCCTTGGTCCGTGTTTCAAGACGGGTCCCAAAGGTATCCTGAATCTTTCGCATTGTTAATCATATAAATGCATACAATTAATATTAAAATCAATGATAATAATATTATTGTAAAATTCAAAAGAATTTTAGCATTATATATAATAAAATCTATAAACACTTTATCAAATCATCAGTAATTATTCTATGTTAATAAGCTAAAAGCAAATTAATTTGAATAAACTTAAAAACCAATGATCTTTTGATAAATATTTTATTATGTTAATAGATTACAATGTCCTTATATGAAAAAAATGCACACTATTACTATAATATTTAAAATTAAATACTACAGTTATAATGATGAATTTTTCATAATGGATATTCAGGTTCATCGGGCTTAACCTCTAAGCAGTTTCACGTACTATTTAACTCTCTATTCAGAGTTCTTTTCAACTTTCCCTCACGGTACTTGTTTACTATCGGTCTCATGGTTATATTTAGTTTTAGATGGAGTTTACCACCCACTTAGTGCTGCACTATCAAGCAACACGACTCTTTGGAAATATCTTTCTAGTAATCATTAACGTTATACGGGCCTGGCACCCTCTATGCGTAATAATGGTTGTATAAAATATATTTTAGATTGATTTGTTTATTTTTATTTAATTTTTTTGCTATTTGCTATTTTAAAGAAATATATTTTTATGTCTTGATTACTCAAATATTATTCAATCTTTTCATCCCTTTTTAAAATTCATAATATAATAATTAATAAAATTAACAACATTATTCCTCCACATATCATATATATTTTTTTTTTATTATAAATTTTTCTCAATACAATAGAGTGAATTAATTCTAGAATAAAAATTTATTTTATGCTAGACATTCCTTTTATGTATTATTTAATATAATTTAAATAATGTTGAAAATTTTTTCTTTTATGGGAATACTAAGATTCTCATTTATCATAAATTTTCGTTCAAATATGAGGTATTCAAGAATATATTTTCTATATTTCTTTTTATGCTATTAATATTATGGATTGAAAAATACAATCCAATAATATCCCATATGCTTAAATTCTATTAATTGACTAAAAGAATAAGCAACTAATTTAGCATAGTCTTACAACCCTCAACCATATGTAGTCCAAGCAGCACTTTAAAATTAATTAAAGTACATAACAGCATGGACCGCAATATGCGTTCAAAATGTCGATGTTCATGTGTCCTGCAGTTCACACGATGACGCACAGTTTGCTGCGTTCTTCATCGACCCATGAGCCGAGTGATCCACCGCTTAGAGTGATAATTTTTTTGTATTTTTTTTAATTCAAAGTCAAAGAATTTTAATTTATTGAAAGTATTAATAATTAATCAATAATAAATTTTTAATACAAAAGTTTAAAACATCTTTCAATAAATTGTAATTTTAAACCCAAACATTTGCAGCTGCGCATGTCTTAGGTCAACAAAAAAAGTAATACCTTTTATATATTATTTTCTTCTCTATTTGTGCGTTTTCTTTTTTTAATTTTTCAACATGTTTTTAATCACAAATAGAAAATACCATAAAAAAAAGGTATTACACACGTTAATGTGAACAAGTTAACTTATCATTTATAATATTTTATATAAATATCATAATTAAATATTATTTTCTATATAAATAATAAGTACAGCTATATGTTTAAAGGTTATTTTATTGCGTTCAAATACAATGTATGCGAAGTTCACAATATAATATATATTGTCATAATGCATTACAAGGAGTTAAAAAAAAAAAAAAAACAGAAAAACATTCAAAACATTGTATAATTCAAAACATTTTGAATGAAAAGAACAAAAAGAAAACTTTTTTTTCTTTTTTATTCTTTTTTTTTATTTTGTTTTTATATAATTATTTTTTTTTTCTTTTCGGATAGGAACACAATAATGATCCTTCCGCAGGTTCACCTACGGAAACCTTGTTACGACTTTTACTTCCTCTAAATAATCAAGTTCGGTCAACTTTTGCGAAACAACCGTGAAACACAAGGCGTCACAGTGATCACGTCCGGAGACCTCACTAAATAATTCAATCGGTAGTAGCGACGGGCGGTGTGTACAAAGGGCAGGGACGTAATCAATGCGAGTTAATGACTCACACTTACTGGGAATTCCAAGTTCATGTGAACAGTTTCAGTTCACAATCCCAAGCATGAAAGTGGTTCAGCGGTTTAACCGGACCTCTCGGTCTAGGAAATACACGTTGATACTTTCATTGTAGCGCGCGTGCAGCCCAGGACATCTAAGGGCATCACAGACCTGTTTTTGCCCAATCTCGTTACTGCTAGACGCAATTTGTCCATTTAAGAAGCTAGTGTCCTTATAATGGGACAAACCAACAGGTACGACTCCACTTATATAAACGCATTCAAACACTTGTACATTCAAGATGAACGCATGAATGAAGGCTATATAAGCTTCAACACCATAATCCTGAAAGCATCTATTTAATATATTTGAGTCTCGTTCGTTATCGGAATTAACCAGACAAATCACTCCACGAACTAAGAACGGCCATGCACCACCACCCATAGATTCGAGAAAGAGCTATCAATCTGTCTTACACGCTTATGTTCGGACCTGGTAAGTTTTCCCGTGTTGAGTCAAATTAAGCCGCAGGCTCCACTCCTGGTGGTGCCCTTCCGTCAATTCCTTTAAGTTTCAGCTTTGCAACCATACTTCCCCCGGAGCCCAAAAGCTTTGGTTTCCCGGGAAGCGACTGAGAGAGCCATAGTAGTAGCTACACCCAATTGCTAGCTGGCATCGTTTATGGTTAGAACTAGGGCGGTATCTGATCGCCTTCGAACCTCTAACTTTCGTTCTTGATTAATGAAAACATCTTTGGCAAATGCTTTCGCTTAAGTTAGTCTTACGACGGTCCAAGAATTTCACCTCTCGCGTCGTAATACTAATGCCCCCAAACTGCTTCTATTAATCATTACCTCTTGATCTAAAAACCAATAAAAGTAGAACAGAGGTCTTATTTCATTATTCCATGCACAAAATATTCAGGCATTTGGAGCCTGCTTTAAGCACTCTAATTTGTTCAAAGTAATTGTACCGGCCCACAACAACACTCGATGAAGAGCACTGAAGCAGGTTTAAATAGGAGGAATATATAAAAAATACATTGTATTAATTATATATAAGAACTCCACCGGTAATACATACATAAGGTAATGTACATACCACAATTATAGTTGTACTACCCGTATGAAGCACAAATTCAACTACGAACGTTTTAACCGCAACAACTTTAATATACGCTATTGGAGCTGGAATTACCGCGGCTGCTGGCACCAGACTTGCCCCTCAATAGGTCCTTGTTAAAGGATTTAAAGTGTACTCATTCCAATTACAGGGCCTCGGATATGAGTCCTGTATTGTTATTTTTCGTCACTACCTCCCCGAACTGGGAGTGGGTAATTTACGCGCCTGCTGCCTTCCTTAGATGTGGTGGCCGTTTCTCAGGCTCCCTCTCCGGAATCGAACCCTGATTCCCCGTTACCCGTTGCAACCATGGTAGTCCTAGATACTACCATCAAAAGTTGATAGGGCAGACATTTGAAAGATCTGTCGTCGGTACGAGACCATACGATCTGCAAGTTATCTAGAGTTCAACCATTATAACGATCGAATAATCGCTTGGTTTTAGCCTAATAAAAGCACACGTTCCAAAAGGTCCGTGTTTATTTTGCATGTATTAGCTCTAAAATTACCACAGTTATCCAAGTAACTGTTAACGATCTATGGAACCATAACTGATATAATGAGCCTTTTGCGGTTTCACTTTTAATTTGTTTGTACTTAGACATGCATGGCTTAATCTTTGAGACAAGCATATAACTACTGGCAGGATCAACCAGAATAATATATATTTCTTTTTTATATAATATTTTTTATATTATATAAAAGTTTAAAATGATATTTTCTTATTTGAAAATTATACACAAATACACAAAACATAAAACATAAAAACATTTACAATATACACAACAATTTTTCTATGTTTCTTTCTATATTATATTCCTTTGAATTGATTTTTTTTTCATTATATTTCATTTCTATTGTGTGATTTTGTAATGGATTTTTTTAATTTTTGTTTTGGTATCGTGAAAAGAATTTTCGTTCTCTATACATATTATTATTTAATTATGTAAGAACGATATTTCTTCTTATATTGGCAAAATTTTCAAATAATATCATTCTGTACATTTTACTTTATTTCAATGCATATAGTAATATATATACCTTTTTTTAAGAGTATATACATTTTTTTCTTGATTTGAAATTAATAATTTCAAATTCTATTATATTTATTTCAATAATAAATATATGATATAAAGTATTTTCGGGTGCAACACATTAATATTTTATTTTATTTAAAAACCATCCTTTTACACATATATTTTATGAGTAAATATTAGAATAGCTCACAAATAAAACTAAAATATTGTTTAATATTTATTTCTACAATATGTTAGTATAGAATAATAGAATTTTATTTTTTTGTATAAAACAAAATCTATTTCTATTTAAACTAACTGTAGGAAACCAGGAATAAAGAACGCTCATATTATACAATATGTTAGTACAGAATATAGAGTTTTGTATAAAACAAAATCTATTTCTATTTAAACTAACTGTATAAAAACCAGGAATAAACCATTTTTATTTCTACAATATGTTAGCCACATAGAATATATAGAGTTTTGTATAAAACAAAATCTATTTCTATTTAAACTAACTGTAGGAAACCAGGAATAAAAAACGCTCATAATATACAATATGTTAGTACAGAATATAGAGTTTTGTATAAAACAAAATCTATTTCTATTTAAACTAACTGTATAAAAACCAGGAATAAAAAACGCTCATAATATACAATATGTTAGTACAGAATATAGAGTTTTGTATAAAACAAAATCTATTTCTATTTAAACTAACTGTATAAAAACCAGGAATAAAAAACGCTCATAATATACAATATGTTAGTACAGAATATAGAGTTTTGTATAAAACAAAATCTATTTCTATTTAAACTAACTGTATAAAAACCAGGAATAAAAAACGCTCATAATATACAATATGTTAGTACAGAATATAGAGTTTTGTATAAAACAAAATCTATTTCTATTTAAACTAACTGTATAAAAACCAGGAATAAAAAGGCACACAAAATCAACTTTCATTTTCATATTTACTTAAAAATACATATAAAGTAAAAAATATTTCCATATAAATACTAAGTAAATAAAGTCATTCAAGTATGAAAATTTTCATACAAGTACTAAATACAAGTACATATAAGTATAGTAATATTCATACATATAAGTATTTAAAAACAACTTCTTACTAATAAACTAACATAAGGAATTCAAATATATAAAAGTATAATACATTTCCTAGCAGTAAAAAATTTTCATATAAGTACTAAATGTATAAAGTCTATGAAGTAATAAATTTTCATATAAGTACTATTTCAGTATATGTCAATTTGAGCAAATTTGTGCAAATTTGTTATAAATGTTCTCTGCCATGTTGACGTTACCAACCCGAAAATATATGGAAAAATTCTTTTAACCTATTTAAAATTTAAAAACTCATATATACGTGGGTAATTTATATCATTTTCAAATATCGTCATGGTCATAATACAACTAATAACATCAAAAGTATTTTTACAATCGATTTTTTTTTTTAATTTTTAACTTGTATGACTTCATATTTAATACTTATATGAAAATTTATTACTTCATAGACTTTATACATTTAATACTTATATGAAAATTTATTACTTCATAGACTTTATACATTTAATACTTATATGAAAATTCATTACTTCATAGACTTTATATTTTTTATACTTATATAAAAATTTGTTACTTCATAGACTTTATATTTTACTTCATAGACTTTATACATTTAATACTTATATGAAAATTTATTACTTCATAGACTTTATACATTTAATACTTATATGAAAATTTATTACTTCATAGACTTTATACATTTAATACTTATATGAAAATTCATTACTTCATAGACTTTATATTTTTTATACTTATATAAAAATTTATTACTTCATAGACTTTATATTTTACTTCATAGACTTTATACATTTAATACTTATATGAAAATTTATTACTTCATAGACTTTATATATTTACTACTTATATGAAAATTCATTACTTCATAGACTTTATATTTTTTATACTTATATAAAAATTTATTACTTCATAGACTTTATATTTTACTTCATAGACTTTATACATTTAATACTTATATGAAAATTTATTACTTCATAGACTTTATATATTTACTACTTATATGAAAATTTATTACTTCATAGACTTTATACATTTAGTACTTATATGAAAATTTATTACTTCATAGACTTTATACATTTACTACTTATATGAAAATTTATTACTTCATAGACTTTATACAATTAATACTTATATGAAAATTTATTACTTCATAGACTTTATATTTTTTATACTTATATAAAAATTTGTTACTTCATAGACTTTATATTTTACTTCATAGACTTTATACATTTAATACTTATATGAAAATTTATTACTTCATAGACTTTATACATTTAATACTTATATGAAAATTTATTACTTCATAGACTTTATACATTTAATACTTATATGAAAATTCATTACTTCATAGACTTTATACATTTAATACTTATATGAAAATTCATTACTTCATAGACTTTATATTTTTTATACTTATATAAAAATTTGTTACTTCATAGACTTTATATTTTTTATACTTATATAAAAATTTATTACTTCATAGACTTTATATTTTACTTCATAGACTTTATACATTTAATACTTATATGAAAATTTATTACTTCATAGACTTTATATATTTACTACTTATATGAAAATTTATTACTTCATAGACTTTATACATTTAGTACTTATATGAAAATTTATTACTTCATAGACTTTATACATTTAATACTTATATGAAAATTTATTACTTCATAGACTTTATACATTTAGTACTTATATGAAAATTTATTACTTCATAGACTTTATACATTTAATATTTATATGAAAATTTATTACTTCATAGACTTTATATATTTACTACTTATATGAAAATTCATTACTTCATAGACTTTATACATTTAGTACTTATATGAAAATTTATTACTTCATAGACTTTATACATTTAGTACTTATATGAAAATTTATTACTTCATAGACTTTATACATTTAGTACTTATATGAAAATTTATTACTTCATAGACTTTATACATTTAATACTTATATGAAAATTTATTACTTCATAGACTTTATACATTTACTACTTATATGAAAATTTATTACTTCATAGACTTTATACATTTAATACTTATATGAAAATTCATTACTTCATAGACTTTATACATTTAATACTTATATGAAAATTTATTACTTCATAGACTTTATATATTTACTACTTATATGAAAATTCATTACTTCATAGACTTTATATTTTTTATACTTATATAAAAATTTATTACTTCATAGACTTTATATTTTACTTCATAGACTTTATACATTTAATACTTATATGAAAATTTATTACTTCATAGACTTTATATATTTACTACTTATATGAAAATTTATTACTTCATAGACTTTATACATTTAGTACTTATATGAAAATTTATTACTTCATAGACTTTATACATTTAATACTTATATGAAAATTTATTACTTCATAGACTTTATACATTTAGTACTTATATGAAAATTTATTACTTCATAGACTTTATACATTTAATATTTATATGAAAATTTATTACTTCATAGACTTTATATATTTACTACTTATATGAAAATTTATTACTTCATAGACTTTATACAATTAATACTTATATGAAAATTTATTACTTCATAGACTTTATACAATTAATACTTATATGAAAATTTATTACTTCATAGACTTTATACATTTAGTACTTATATGAAAATTTATTACTTCATAGACTTTATACATTTAATACTTATATGAAAATTTATTACTTCATAGACTTTATACATTTAATACTTATATGAAAATTTATTACTTCATAGACTTTATACATTTAATACTTATATGAAAATTCATTACTTCATAGACTTTATATTTTTTATACTTATATAAAAATTTATTACTTCATAGACTTTATATTTTACTTCATAGACTTTATACATTTAATACTTATATGAAAATTTATTACTTCATAGACTTTATATATTTACTACTTATATGAAAATTCATTACTTCATAGACTTTATATTTTTTATACTTATATAAAAATTTATTACTTCATAGACTTTATACATTTAATACTTATATGAAAATTTATTACTTCATAGACTTTATACATTTAGTACTTATATGAAAATTTATTACTTCATAGACTTTATACATTTAATACTTATATGAAAATTTATTACTTCATAGACTTTATATATTTACTACTTATATGAAAATTTATTACTTCATAGACTTTATACAATTAATACTTATATGAAAATTTATTACTTCATAGACTTTATACAATTAATACTTATATGAAAATTTATTACTTCATAGACTTTATACATTTAATACTTATATGAAAATTTATTACTTCATAGACTTTATACATTTAGTACTTATATGAAAATGTATTACTTCATAGACTTTATACAATTAATACTTATGTGAAAATTTATTACTTCATAGACTTTATACAATTAATACTTATATGAAAATTTATTACTTCATAGACTTTATACAATTAATACTTATATGAAAATTTATTACTTCATAGACTTTATACATTTAGTACATATGAAAATTTATTACTTCATAGACTTTATACATTTAATACTTATATGAAAATTTATTACTTCATAGACTTTATACAATTAATACTTATATGAAAATTTATTACTTCATAGACTTTATACAATTAATACTTATATGAAAATTTATTACTTCATAGACTTTATACATTTAGTACTTATATGAAAATCTATTACTTCATAGACTTTATACAATTAATACTTATATGAAAATTTATTACTTCATAGACTTTATACAATTAATACTTATATGAAAATTTATTACTTCATAGACTTTATACATTTAATACTTATATGAAAATTTATTACTTCATAGGCTTTATACAATTAATACTTTTATGAAAATTTATTACTTCATAGACTTTATACATTTAATACTTATATGAAAATTTATTACTTCATAGACTTTATTCAATTAATACTTATATGAAAATTTATTACTTCATAGACTTTATACAATTAATACTTATATGAAAATTTATTACTTCATAGACTTTATACAATTAATACTTATATGAAAATTTATTACTTCATAGACTTTATACAATTAATACTTATATGAAAATTTATTACTTCATAGACTTTATACATTTACTACTTATATGAAAATTTATTACTTCATAGACTTTATACAATTAATACTTATATGAAAATTTATTACTTCATAGACTTTATACAATTAATACTTATATGAAAATTTATTACTTCATAGACTTTATACATTTAATACTTATATGAAAATTTATTACTTCATAGACTTTATACATTTAATACTTATATGAAAATTTATTACTTCATAGACTTTATACATTTAGTACTTATATGAAAATGTATTACTTCATAGACTTTATACAATTAATACTTATGTGAAAATTTATTACTTCATAGACTTTATACAATTAATACTTATATGAAAATTTATTACTTCATAGACTTTATACAATTAATACTTATATGAAAATTTATTACTTCATAGACTTTATACATTTAGTACTTATATGAAAATTTATTACTTCATAGACTTTATACAATTAATACTTATATGAAAATTTATTACTTCATAGACTTTATACAATTAATACTTATATGAAAATTTATTACTTCATAGACTTTATACATTTACTACTTATATGAAAATTTATTACTTCATAGACTTTATACAATTAATACTTATATGAAAATTTATTACTTCATAGACTTTATACAATTAATACTTATGTGAAAATTTATTACTTCATAGACTTTATACAATTAATACTTATATGAAAATTTATTACTTCATAGACTTTATACAATTAATACTTATATGAAAATTTATTACTTCATAGACTTTATACATTTAGTACTTATATGAAAATTTATTACTTCATAGACTTTATACAATTAATACTTATATGAAAATTTATTACTTCATAGACTTTATACAATTAATACTTATATGAAAATTTATTACTTCATAGACTTTATACATTTAATACTTATATGAAAGTTTATTACTTCATAGGCTTTATACAATTAATACTTTTATGAAAATTTATTACTTCATAGACTTTATACATTTAATACTTATATGAAAATTTATTACTTCATAGACTTTATACAATTAATACTTATATGAAAATTTATTACTTCATAGACTTTATACAATTAATACTTATATGAAAATTTATTACTTCATAGACTTTATACATTTAATACTTATATGAAAATTTATTACTTCATAGACTTTATACAATTAATACTTATATGAAAATTTATTACTTCATAGACTTTATACAATTAATACTTATATGAAAATTTATTACTTCATAGACTTTATACAATTAATACTTATATGAAAATTTATTACTTCATAGACTTTATACAATTAATACTTATATGAAAATTTATTACTTCATAGACTTTATACATTTACTACTTATATGAAAATTTATTACTTCATAGACTTTATACAATTAATACTTATATGAAAATTTATTACTTCATAGACTTTATACAATTAATACTTATATGAAAATTTATTACTTCATAGACTTTATACATTTAATACTTATATGAAAATTTATTACTTCATAGACTTTATACAATTAATACTTATATGAAAATTTATTACTTCATAGACTTTATACATTTAATACTTATATGAAAATTCACTACTTCTTCATTTAATATTGCAAGC